>NC_058083.1:438252713-438373448 GCF_014858855.1 Bufo gargarizans | reverse complement strand
AATTAGACTTGGAAATGCACAGAAGCGTGTGTGTGTGTGAAGTTATTCTGAATGACCCAATGTGCACCTTGAATATTATATACCCTTTTTAGGGATAGATTTCAAATAGCTCTGATATAGCAGAAACCACTAAATTATGAATGCTAAATTGGGAATTGTATTTTCAACCCAGAACAAAAAATGTGCTTTGACGGACACTAAATAACTTCCCCAGCCCAACAGGACAGCGTTAACGAGAGATTAGCAGGATATAAATTTGAGGCCTAGTATTTAGGCGCTGGTGACAGGTATGGGTTTAGTGACAGAATTAGACTTAGAAATACACAGTAGCGGGTGTGTGAAGTTATTCTGAATGTCCCTATGTGCACCTTCAATATGATCTACCCTTTTAGGGATAGATTTCAAATAGCTCTGATATAGCAGAAACCACTAAATTATGAAATTGCTAAATTGGGAATTGTATTTCAACCCAGAACAAGAAATGTGCTTGAACGGACACTAAATAACTCGCCCAGCTACAGCACTAACGACAGATTTAGCTGGATATGAATTTGAGGCCTAGTATTTAGGCGCTGGGTGACAGGTATGGGTTTAGTGACAGAATTAGACTTGGAAATACACAGTAGCGGGTGTGTGTGAAGTTATTCTGAATGACCCAATGTGCACCTTGAATATTATATACCCTTTTAGGGATAGATTTCAAATAGCTCTGATATAGCAGAAACCACTAAATTATGAAATTGCTAAATTGGGAATTGTATTTCAACCCAGAACAAGAAATGTGCTTGAACGGACACTAAATAACTCGCCCAGCTACAGCACTAAGGACAGATTTAGCTGGATATAAATTTGAGGCCTAGTATTTAGGCGCTGGGTGACAGGTATGGGTTTAGTGACAGAATTAGACTTGGAAATGCACAGTAGCGGGTGTGTGAAGTTATTCTGAATGTCCCTATGTGCACCTTCAATATGATCTACCCTTTTAGGGATAGATTTCAAATAGCTCTGATATAGCAGAAACCACTAAATTATGAAATTGCTAAATTGGGAATTGTATTTCAACCCAGAACAAGAAATGTGCTTGAACGGACACTAAATAACTCGCCCAGCTACAGCACATACGACAGATTTAGCTGGATATGAATTTGAGGCCTAGTATTTAGGCGCTGGGTGACAGGTATGGGTTTAGTGACAGAATTAGACTTGGAAATACACAGTAGCGGGTGTGTGTGAAGTTATTCTGAATGACCCAATGTGCACCTTGAATATTATATACCCTTTTAGGGATAGATTTCAAATAGCTCTGATATAGCAGAAACCACTAAATTATGAAATTGCTAAATTGGGAATTGTATTTCAACCCAGAACAAGAAATGTGCTTGAACGGACACTAAATAACTCGCCCAGCTACAGCACTAAGGACAGATTTAGCTGGATATAAATTTGAGGCCTAGTATTTAGGCGCTGGGTGACAGGTATGGGTTTAGTGACAGAATTAGACTTGGAAATGCACAGTAGCGGGTGTGTGAAGTTATTCTGAATGTCCCTATGTGCACCTTCAATATGATCTACCCTTTTAGGGATAGATTTCAAATAGCTCTGATATAGCAGAAACCACTAAATTATGAAATTGCTAAATTGGGAATTGTATTTCAACCCAGAACAAGAAATGTGCTTGAACGGACACTAAATAACTCGCCCAGCTACAGCACTAAGGACAGATTTAGCTGGATATAAATTTGAGGCCTAGTATTTAGGCGCTGGGTGACAGGTATGGGTTTAGTGACAGAATTAGACTTGGAAATGCACAGTAGCGGGTGTGTGAAGTTATTCTGAATGTCCCTATGTGCACCTTCAATATGATCTACCCTTTTAGGGATAGATTTCAAATAGCTCTGATATAGCAGAAACCACTAAATTATGAAATTGCTAAATTGGGAATTGTATTTCAACCCAGAACAAGAAATGTGCTTGAACGGACACTAAATAACTCGCCCAGCTACAGCACTAAGGACAGATTTAGCTGGATATAAATTTGAGGCCTAGTATTTAGGCGCTGGGTGACAGGTATGGGTTTAGTGACAGAATTAGACTTGGAAATGCACAGTAGCGGGTGTGTGAAGTTATTCTGAATGTCCCTATGTGCACCTTCAATATGATCTACCCTTTTAGGGATAGATTTCAAATAGCTCTGATATAGCAGAAACCACTAAATTATGAAATTGCTAAATTGGGAATTGTATTTCAACCCAGAACAAGAAATGTGCTTGAACGGACACTAAATAACTCGCCCAGCTACAGCACTAACGACAGATTTAGCTGGATATGAATTTGAGGCCTAGTATTTAGGCGCTGGGTGACAGGTATGGGTTTAGTGACAGAATTAGACTTGGAAATGCACAGTAGCGGGTGTGTGAAGTTATTCTGAATGACCCTATGTGCACCTTGAATATTATATACCCTTTTAGGGATAGATTTCAAATAGCTCTGATACAGCAGAAACCACTAAATTTTTAAATTGCTAAATTGGGAATTGTATTTCAACCCAGAACAAAAAATGTGCTTTGACGGACACTAAATAACTTTACCAGCCACAACAGGACAGCGGTAACGAGAGATTTAGCGGGATATAAATTTGAGGCCTAGTATTTAGGCGCTGGGTGACCGGTATGGATTTAGTGACAGAATTAGACTGGGATATGGCCAAAAAATAACCACACTATTGCTGGTTAAATGCACTTGGTGATGGGCGCAGCTTGCCCCTGATGTAGTATATGGCCAAAAAATGAACAGACTATTGCTGGTTAAATGCACTTGGTGTCACAGCTTGACCAACCACACTACTGAGGGTTAAATGCACTTGGTGACGGGCGCAGCTTGCCCCTGATGTAGTATATGGCCAAAAAATGAACAGACTATTGCTGGTTAAATGCACTTGGTGACGGGCGCAGCTTGCCCCTGATTTAGTATATGGCCAAAAAATGAACAGACTATTGCTGGTTAAATGCACTTGGTGTGATAGCTTGACCAACCACACTACTGAGGGTTAAATGCACTTGGTGACGGGCGCAGCTTGCCCCTGATGTAGTATATGGCCAAAAAATAAACAGACTATTGCTGGTTAAATGCACTTGGTGTGACAGCTTCACCCTGATGTAGGCTTTAGCCAAAAAACAAACGCACCATTGAGGGTTAAATGCACTTGGTGACAGGCGCAGCTTGCCCCTGATGTAGTATATGGCCAAAAAATAAACAGACTATTGCTGGTTAAATGCACTTGGTGTGACAGCTTCACCCTGATGTAGGCTTTAGCCAAAAAACAACCACACCATTGAGGGTTAAATGCACTTGGTCGCAGCTTGTGCTGGCGCACCACAAGACACAAAATGGCCGCCGATCACCCCAGAAAAATGTGACTGACAAACGGTCTGGGCAGCCTAAAAACAGTGAGCAATTGAGGATCAGCAGCTCAATGATCCACAGCTGCAGATCGATCAGTTAATCAAGTCCTTTGGAGGAGTTAATCTGCCTAATCTCGCCCTACTGTCGCAGCCGCAACCTCTCCCTACGCTAATCAGAGCAGAGTGACGGGCGGCGCTATGTGACTCCAGCTTAAATAGAGGCTGGGTCACATGGTGCTCTGGCCAATCACAGCCATGCCAATAGTAGGCATGGCTGTGATGGCCTCTTGGGGCAAGTAGTATGACGCTTGTTGATTGGCTGCTTTGCAGCCTTTCAAAAAGCGCCAAGAAAGCATCACAAAAGCGCGAAGAAAGCGACGAACACCGAACCCGAACCCGGACTTTTACGAAAATGTCCGGGTTCGGGTCCGTGTCACGGACACCCCAAAATTCGGTACGAACCCGAACTATACAGTTCGAGTTCGCTCATCCCTAATGGCCACCAACCTCTCAGCAACCGTGCAGCCTTGCTTGATGATGAGGCCTTCTGTCCACACACTGAACTGGTCTTCCTGGGACAACCTCTCTTTTAAAAGAGCTGGATTCAGTAAGGGTATAACAGTTACTCTCCTTCTTTTGAGTGTCCATTAACTGCTGGCCATCTGCAAGGCAGGATGGAATCGGATTCAGTCCCTCACAGCACAATCCGAAGAGTTGGCCGGCCATCACAACAAGTCCAACAAATTATATTTTTTGAAAAGTGATGACTTTTGTTCCCATAGGTTGCACAGAGGTCTTGATGACACACCATATTACCACGACTATTGTGCACCAAAAGTCCCCGTGGAGTCACTATACGTTTTTAACTTTGAAAACCATCTCCCGTGTTCACTTAGCTCTTTTTTTGTGCAAGCAATGCTCCATTATTAGGACACACATCGCCGACACGGCTATTACACTACTAGTATTTCCTATTGTGTGCTTTATAATCTCTTGTGGTATGCTTAGAATGCAGTCATTCTTAAAATTTGGACGGTATCCATGTTCCCCACCCTTAATTAATCTTTCCCCTCATTAGGTAAGAAGTGATTGCTAAGCTGGATGCTTTCAGACGTTACTTTCCACGTGCCCTTTCCTCTGTAATTTCTACCACACCTTCCTGCAAGCCTCCGTCAGCCACTTTGACTCTTTGAAGGGGCCGGGGCTGATTACAGAAGTGCTCAGGCACCCCGCTTCTATTCTTCTTCTGCGGAGTACATTCTGACAGGAAGGGCCACAGCTCCTGCAGATTTGGTTCCTTTCCAAGCAGCACGACGCCTCGTGTTTCCTCCCTGGCTGGGCAGGAAGAAGGGCAAGAAGTTGTCACTCTCTCTTTCTATCCCCTCCCTCCCTTGTCACTCTCTCTTTCTCCCCCCTCCCTCCCTTGTCACTCTCTCTTTCTCCCCCCTCCCTCCCTTGTCACTCTCTCTTTCTCCCCCCTCCCTTGTCACTCTCTCTTTCTCCCCACCCACCTCGGGTGTAGTGTGGCCGAGCTCTGTCCGGTCCGTGGTACAGGAACAGGAGCATTTTTTTTCTGTAGCCGGCTGGACTGAAAGGAAGTGCACACAAAGTGAGCACTTCCTGTCAGTCCGGCCGGGTACAGGAAACAAAAGCTCCTGTACCGCGGACCGGACAGAGCTCGGCCACGCTACACTTGAGGCTCTTCCCTCCTGTCAGTTCCTCTCTTCACGCTGCGCCAGAGAGGGGCGCCGACAGTGTTGAGGGGCACAATGCGCTGCCCTGCTGAAAGGGTACTCTGTAAATCAGGGGCCACTGCCAGGGCTTCTCTCCGTCTCTCCTGAGGGGCCCCGTGGACCGCAATTGCGACCGCTGCGACCCCTATAGCTACGCCACTGCTTCCACCATGTCAGATCACCACTTCCTGCTCTGTCTGGCACACACAGCATGAGTCATCAGCATGAGTCATCATCTGTTTTGCATATTCAAATCCCAGAGTGTGCTGGCTGTAGCTGCAAAACAGTGGCCTCTAGTGCCCGGAATGCCAAATGACAGTTTCAGTAAAAACATTATACAGAAATAGCTGTTTCACAATCTCACATGCCACCCCACTAGAAGTTGTCGCCCTCGGCAACTCTCCCCATACAAACTCATCCTGGGCATAACGCTGTGGAGGCACACCAGCATTGGTCCTCGCTGACCTTCTCAGATTGGGGGTTTCAGAAATACTGGGGACATCAGGCATAGTTGACAAGAGAGGAGCTGTTAATTGCTCAGCATTGCATCTGGGTGGCAAACCTGCCACGTCCGGAACCTCTGTGGACACTTGAGAAGGGACGACCCACCATTCCTCCTCTTCCTCATCTGAGGGACTTTTCTCCATACCCTGAGCGTGAGGAGGCACCCCCTCTATGCACACCGGCTCATCAAAATTGCAACGTCTCAACATATTACGGTGTAAGTTCCGTGAGTGTCCCCCTGTTCCTACTGGCTCTACCTCATAGACCGGAATAGCGGGGTCTACCCTTCTCTTCACGGTGTATGGAACTGCCTCCCACCGTCCATTCAACTTCCCTGACGGCCATTTGGCTTTGACCATCACCCAATCACCAGGGACATAACAATCTTTCTGCACTGGTCTTGGGTTAGGGTGTACCACCTGTCCAAGGCGCTCCCCCACAACCTTGTGGACCGCTCTAAGCCGGCGGCGGTGCTCCTGCACCCATGCGGTGGTACTTCTCGGTGGGGCTCCATCGGGTTAGGCATGTGGAGATCTTCAATCACCCGTCCGGCTCGTCCAAACATGAGCATATGTGGAGAGTATCCAGTGGTACTGTGTACTCTGTTATTATAGGCCCACATCAACTCAGGTAGGTATGCGGACCACTGGGCTTTTTGACTGTCTTCCAGAGTCCGCAGCATCTGAAGCAAGGTGCCATTGAAGCGTTCGCATGCCCCGTTTCCTTGTGGGTGATATGGAGTGGTTCGGGAGCGTTCAATCCCATACAGTTGGTACAGTTCATTCATTAGAGTACCCTGAAATCATGCTCTCTGGTCAGAATGTATCCTCCGTGGACACCCGAACACCTGTATAAAGTGTTTACAGACAGCTTCGGCGGCCAACTCTGCGGTTTGGTCTCTGGTGGGCACAGCCACCGCATACTTGGTAAAGTGATCTGTCATAACTAGACAGTACGAGTGTCCTGAGGTAGAATATCCAATCTGTACATAATAGATCATCAGAAGTTCTAGGGGCCCTGAGGTGCGGATGGTCTGCACAGGAGCCCGCTGTTCAGTACTCTTACTCAACCCACAGGATCGACACTTAAGACATGCCGCGGCCACTGGCGCCGGGGGAAGATCTCCCGCCGCGTTCCCGTTCATAACAGTCGCTGTATCCTGCCGACTACGCCAATTTGTAAGCCGTGTACCGGGGTGGGCTCCCCAGGATACAGCGAAGTCACAGACAAGGAAAGCGACACTGACACCAGCTTAATATGCAAGAACAGAAACTTTACTTATGCAAAAAGTAATATCACAAACATAACCAAACCAATGCAAACATGCATAGAAAAACGCTATATCCCGAACCCACAGTCAATGTCCCTGCCCACTGGACAGGCCTAGCTGATGGCATGCTGTGCCGCTACAGAGGACACCCCTAGCTGGTGGCAGATGCAGCAGAGCCTGCAAGTCAATAACTGCGCTGCAGTCTAGTACAGAAAAGCCTAGCAAAACGATATAATCCTAACTAACTAACTAATGCGAGGCCTAGGCTAGTCTCTGTTACTTCAGGCACCACACAATATATTACAATCCGTAACCGGGTGCACTGACCTGCGTCTGTTCTGGGCCCAAGGATGCAGCCTACCAGGGATGGCCACTAACCTCTCAGCAACCGTGCGGCATTGCTTGATGATGAGGCCTTCTGTCCACACACTGAACTGGTCTTCCTAGGACAACCTCTCTTTCAAAAGAGCTGGATTCAGTAACGGTATAACAGTTATTCTCCTTCTTTTGAGTGTCCATTAACTGCCGGCCATCTGCAAGGCAGGATGGAATCGGATTCAGTCCCTCACAGCACAATCCTTCCACCATGTCAGATCACCACTTCCTGCTCTGTCTGGCACACACAGCATGAGTCATCGGCATGAGTCATCATCTGTTTTGCATATTCAAATCCCAGAGTGGCCAGTTTCAGTACAAACATTATGCAGATATAGCTGTTTCACAATCTCACACAAGGACAGATGTTCCACGGAGCAACCCCTTGCAGTAGATGTTCCGCAGTATTGTGCGTTTTTGGTGAAAGTGCGGACGACAAAAGAATTGTAGTTTGCAACCTGTGCTGTACAAAAATGAGCCGGGGCATGAACACTGCATCTGGACCTTCGCAAGAACTATCAGCGACCACATCCACTCCCGAGTCCCAGCGCAGAGTCCAAATGTCCTTACCCCAGGCCTTTGAACGCAAGCGCAAATACCCAGCCACCCACCCACAGGCCATAGCACTAAATGTGCAGCTTTCCAAATTACTGGCCCTGGAAATGTTGCCATTTAGGCATGTGGACACTGAGGCCTTCCGCAACGTGATGTCGGCGGCCATCCCACATTACGCAGTCCCCAGCTGCCACTATTTTTCAAGGTGTGCAGTGCCTGCCTTACACCAACATGTGTCCCGTAACATCACAAGTACCCTGACCAATACAGTTACTGGGAAGGTCCACTTAACCAAAGACACATGAACAAGTGCATTCGGCCAGGGATGCTACTTTTCCCTGACGGCACACTGGGTGAACGTTGTGGAGGCCGGGAGCGAGTTGTACCCTGGGATGGCACAGGTGCTACTGACGCCAAAGATTGCGGGCCCTACGTCAATCAGGGTTTCTGCCAGCACCTACGTTAGTGGCTCCAACCCCCACTTCTCCTCCTCTGCCTCCTCCTCCACTTCCACCTCCGAATTATCCCCATGCAGAAGAGGAGAAGGAGGAGGAGACGGTTGCCTCCGCTACAGAGGGTAGTACCCATGGAAGTTTAATTCCATCTGTTCTGCATGGGTGGGCAGAAGAGGAGGAAGAGGATGAGGAGATTGAGAGTGATCCTCTTGATGACAACAGCGAAATCTTGCCTGTTGGTTCTCTGGCACACATGGCTAACTTCATGTTAGGCTGCCTTTCCTGCGACCCACGCATTATACGCATTTTAGACAACATGGATTAGTGGTTGTTCACCATTCTCGGCCCCCGCTACAAAGAGAACTTCTCATCTCTCATTCCTCTGGTGGAGAGGATGAGCAAAACGGTGCAATACCAGAAGGTCTTTGTTGAAAAAGTATCAAAATCTGACAACTCTGGCAGCAGTCCGTAGTTACTTGGCCAACCGAGGAGGGGAGACAATGGGAACACACAGCAGTTCCAACAGAGGCAGGGCAACACTCTCTAAAGCCTGGGAAAGTTTCATGACACCCCTTCAGCACCCTCACCCTGATGTGCGGCCAAGTGTCACAAGGAGGGAAACATTTTGGAAGATGGTGAAGTAGTATATAGCAGACCGTGTCAGTGTCCTCAATGATCCATCAGTGCCTTACAACTACTGGGTGTCCAGGCCCTCACCTAAAATCTTTTACAGGGTCAGCTCACCTGCAAGCCCGCACCTAAAATCTTTTACAGGGTCAGATCACCTATAGGCCCTCACCTAATTATACCTAATAGGTAATTTGTGCGCATGCTGCCTTGCTTGGATATGGTAGCCGTAGCTGTTTCTCAGGCTCTCTCTCTGGAATTGAACCATGATTCCCCCGTCACCCATGGTCTACATGGTTTGGGCTGAAAATAACATTGAAAGTTGATAGGGCAGACATCCGAAGGGATTGTCGCCATCACAGGGACGTGTGATCGTCCCCAGGTTATCTAGAGTCACCAAAGCGGCAGCAGGCCCTTACCCATAATGTTTTAGATGGTCAGATCAGCAGGCCCTTGCTCCAAATGTCTTCAAGGGTCACTAGCAGGCCATCAATCATAATTTTTCATCATTTTTTTTTCTTCGGTTTTGTGCGTATTATTGTCAGTCTGTAAAAGTGGCGTACTATTCAGACAATATCGTTCCCAGCAGTGACCCGCAAGTACAAGATGCATCCAGACATCCTACCCATGCTGTTCCAGAACTATTTCGGTGGTGTTTCCATCAATTTCTGACATTTTCCTATGAACCAGGCACCCTCCCCTCTTCAGAGCAGTAGTTACCTGGTTTAATGCTCGGGCTCTCCCATTGACTTCCATTATACTCGGGTGCTCGGTTGAGCACCCGAACATCCCGATGTGTTCGAGCCGAGCCCCCGAGCACCCAAGCACCACGGTTCTCGATTAACACTAGTAAGTATCATATAGTCACCTTACATACACATTCGTCAAAAGAGGCCAGAAAGTGGCCAACCCCTTTAAGAGTTAAGATAGGCCTTAAATATTAGAGGTCCAACTCTTGGCACCCTACCCTAGCTGTTTGAGGGGTACGCTGCTCCTCAGTAAGCACTGTGGCCTCCTGGTTATTTGCAATGCTCTGTACACTCAACATACTGTACACATAGAAGTGGCTGTTCTGGATTTTGCATGATACTCTAGAACAGGACAAAGTTGCAATAGCGCAACCGCTGCTATATGTACGGAGAGTGGAATGTACACAGCATTGAAACTAATGAAGAGGCCACATATCTGAGTGAGGCCTCTTCAAACAGCTGATCTGTGGGCTGATGAAAATCAGAACTCCAGCAATCTATTATTGATAGGCTATGATAGGCTATCAGGCCCTCATATGGGGGACTTGTAGAAACACTGGATAAGCATTTATCTTCCTCATGAGAAACCTTAAAATGTAAGCCTTATTAAATCTTTTGCTTATTATAGGACATAATTTCATTAGAGTGTAGAAAATTACATAATGTAGCTATGAAATTTCCTATGAGAAGTCTTGGACTTAACTCACACTTTGTAGGCATTTTACTATTAGACAACCTTTTATATATGTTATGTAGCAGATCACTCTGTTGAAACTGTCCTATCCGTGGACTTAATAGACAGTCATTCATCTGCATTTGCAGAGGCCAAGATATATGACTATAGTCAAATTCTCCTATTAAAAGCTCCTGTTCAGAGGTGTTTTAAACCAGGCCCATTGTGATCAGTTGATCACTGGGCTGGCCCGAGGACATGAAGGGGTTTTTAAGATGGGGAAAAATATCCGCCATGTGGCCCGTTCTGACGTCACTGGCCTAGGGTAAGCAGCCAAAAGAGTGCAACACTCATAGCAGTCTCTCTCAAAAAGCTGATCGGCGGGGCTCCTGGGTAGTGTTGAGCGAATCGAAGTTCATGAAATGGACTTCGTTCCGATTTTCAGGAAAAATTTCATTCGCCACGAAGTTGAATTTCCTTGCGCTTTGTGGTAATGAATACATTTTCGCTGAAAGGGCTGTAAAAATAAAAAAAATCAAACTAACCTCAGCCATTTGAGCGCTAAGAGGCCACCGCGGCCATCTTGCTTAAAGATCCCACATGAAATCTTGTGCTTAGTGTAGTATGACGACCCCACATCGGTCAACGTGATGATGCCATTATGTGCTGCATGAGATTTTGCGCTGGATCTCCAAGCAAGATGGCCGCAGTGGCCTCTTCGCGCTCAAATTGATGAGGTATGATTCTTTTTTTTTTTTTTTATATTAAAAACACTTTAATGATTTAATATGCATCTCAGATGTCGCAGATGAGTACAACGTACGGAACATTATGGCCAGCTAAGGGTAAGTATACAATTACCTATATTATTACACAGGCCAGGAATGCTCTTGAAAAGAAAGAATGAATATGAAGTGTATTAGTATATGATTTTATCACGCAATATAATAATTTAGTCAAAGAAACACATGCACATTAATTTAATCAAAGAAGCCAGCTATATTTACAGACTCTGAAATTGGTTGAAAGACGAAAGCCAGACATTTAGAAGGGATATGATAAAAAAAAGGGAAACAAATCCACTATTAAGTTTCCAAAAATGTGACATATAGAATGACTGAGATGTAAATTGCTGCTCATTTGCATTACACATCTGGATATGTGGGTTATTTCATCATTTCTGAAGGCTAGTGACAAATCTGTGTTTAGCATGGGTATTTAGATGGTCTAAGTTAGATTTACTGTACCATTTTGCCTTCATTTATAATAACTCACTGCATGGGCAAAAGGAAGAATTTTTATTGCTCCTCATTATGTAGGAGCCTCCATTATAGTGCTCCAATTAAATGATGACATCATTAGTCATGACTAGTGACGAGGGAATTTCTGGAAAATCGATTGGGGTCTGATTCCTCAAGCGTCTAATTTGATTTGGACTATAAATTATTCTATCCAAATCAAAATTGCTTCAGTCTCCCTGGAAAGCTGTGAATGACATGCTTGTTTTTTCTCTCTTTCTTTCCTTTCATTTCCTTTCTTTCTCGGGCAGGAATAACACAGGTAAATTGCAGGACAACTGCAGAAGCACTAAACTTCCTAACACCTTTGCTGGTCACCAGGGAACCTAAAGCTCAGGCACGCTCTGGCTGGAGAGGATGTCTTAAGCACCCAGGAACTTCTATCCATTGGCTGTGGATGGATTTGGAAGAACACACGCTGGCCCTTTAAGAAGCTGGATGTGAGCATGCGGGGCAGAAGCACACAGGCTGCAACTTGCAGAGGATGACCTCAACCAGGATAGATGGCATGGTGAATGACGTGGCGTCCATGCCAGTAAGAGGATTACAAAAAAATGGGTTGTTAATTCAAAGATTGATTATGACTGCCATATTTGGAGTTGGAGACTATTTCTTTTCCCCTAAAATGAGGAAAACATTGCAAGTGAATAGGCTGAACTATGTGTAAGCAAAATTCTGTTTTACATGTTTTCGCTATGATGTTAATAGACTGTGTATTTGTATGGCATTTAGACTACTGAGGATCTGAGCTGGCCTGGCTGACCACCGATCACTACTAGAGAATGAGCTGAGAGTCCATTGGGTGCTATTAGTACACTAATAAAAGTAGATATGCCTCAATAATTGCTTTGTGCGATGGTTAAATACATAGTAAAGCATACCCTAATGCAGTTCATTATGACAAGATAAAGTCTTCATGAATTTAATATTAAAAGTGATAAAAGACTTTGTTATTCTGCCATTTTATCCTGTGCAAAGGGTTACTTTGTATTGAATCATATTAATTCAAATATGAAAGTGTAGCTCCAGTGATTTACTTAAAGAGTCTCTGTCAGCATGATCAACCCTATTAAACCAGGCATACGGCCTAGTAGGGTTTCTAAGCATAAAAAAACACTATTCTCAATACAGTAAGGCTATATCATTTTATAATGGGTTAAATGAGAGAGAGAGAAAAAGAATATATATAAGTCTCTCCTGGGACTTGAACTGAGGATCTCTACATACACGGTTGACCACTTATCACTAAGCTATAACCTTACCAAGTAGAAAATAATGTTTTTTTCCTGTGTTTCGAAAGCTAATACATATTATTATTATTATCTATTACTGATAATGTGTAGTGATGATCGAGCATGGAACACCAATTCGGCTCGAGCATCGCAATGCTCGGCACATCGCGGTGTTCGGCCGATACCACGTGTGCTTGAGTGCCATGCTCGAGTCTCCTCCCCTTACATTTGTTGCCTGCTACGCAGCCCATAAACGTGCAGATAAGTACTGCCACTTAATGTAATGCTGTAGCCATGTTGGTTACTGGCATTACATTGAATGGCTGGCCAAAACGCATCATCGGGTACTATAAAGTCTTAGTCAGGGAGAGCTGTGCTGTAAAAGGGACAGATAGTGTAGGGAATTGAATCTTATTTTTTAGTTAGGCAGGGTTGGTGCGCTACATCTCCTGTATAACGTTTGCGCATCCTAAACATATCTGTGACATCCAGTGTACTTTTTCTGTAGACGCTGAGGACAGTGACATTATCTGCGTTACATCTCCTGTTTCATGTGTGCGCATACTAAAAATATCTGTGACATCCAGTGTACTTTTTACGTAGACGCTGCGGACAGCGACATTATCTGCGATACATCTCCTGTTTAATGTGTGCGTATCTTAAAAATATCTGTGACATCCAGTGTACTTTTTACATAGATGGTGTCCACTGCAGACAGTTACATTACCTGCGCTACATCTCCTGTATAACGTTTGCGCATCCTAAATATCAGTGGCATTCAGTCAAATTTTTTCGCTGCTGGTGGCACCGACATTACCTGCGCTACATTTCCTGTATAACTTTTGCGCATCATAAATATCAGTGATATTCCCTGTAATTTTTTGTTAGCCGCTGGTGACATCGACATTACCTGCGCTAGATCTCCTGTACAGGTGAAACTCGAAAAATTTTAATATAGTGCAAAAGTCCATTTATTTCAGTAATAAAAATTAAAAGGAATTGCATTAATGCAGCTTAAAAGAAGAATTTAGAATTTTGTGAAAAGGTTCAATATTCTATGCTCAAAGTGTCACACTCTAGTCAGCTAATTAATCCATATCCCCTGAGTAAAGGGCACCTCAAAATCATGACTTTGGGGTTTCATAAACTGTAAGCCATAATCCTAATTATAACAGATAAAAGCTTGAAATTTCTCGCTTTGCATGTAATGAGTCTATCTCATATGTTAGTTTCACCTTTTAAGTTGCATTACACAGTACTGAAATAATTGAACTTTGCACAGTATTCTTATTTTTCGAATTTCACCTGTATAACGTTTGCACATCATCATAAATATCAGTGATATTCCCTGTAATTTTTTATTAGCCTCTGGTGGCAGCGACATTAGCTGCGCTACATCTCCTGTATAACGTTTGCACATCCTAAATGTCAGTGACATTCAGTTTAATGTATTTGCGCATACACTTACAAAACATGCGCTACTGTACATGTGACATACTTGCAAGCATATATACAATTTAATATGCAGAAGGCGAGCAGTAAGGGACGGGGAAGTGGCCGTGCTGCTGATGGTGCATGCAGAGGCCGTGGCCCTGGCCGCGGTGAAACTGCCTGCTGCCAGAGCACAAGAAACACACTCATCCACGATACTTAGCTTCATGTCCCAGTTTGCAGGGCGGCGCAGGACACCACTCTCGAAGTCAGACCAGTGCCACCAGGTGGTCGGTTGGATTGCAGCAGATAATGCTTCCAGTCGGTTAAGCACCACCCTGTCTTACACAAAGTCCACGCTCACTAGCTAAGAGTCTGGTCAACAGAATACTCACCCTGATCCTCCTTCCTCCCACCATGGAGAATCTTGGCAAACAAGTTATCCCACACTCGGATATTCTGAGGAGCTCTTTTCATCGCTATTCCTTGATTTGGGCCTCTCGCCAAGCCCGCTTGAAGAGGGACATAAGGAGATTGTGTGCACTGATTCCCAAACTATTGAGCATCCACAGTCACAAGAAGATTACGGTGGGGAACGGCAATTAGTGTTTCACGAGGTGGATGATGATGATGAGACACAGTTGAAACACCAAAACGAATTCCCATGTAAACGTATTAAACCCATATATAATCAAATTAACAACACCAAAAGAAATATATGGATCCTCACTATATCATATAAAATAATGTACCAACACAAAGTGTAATCAGTCACTGCATAACTTTATTGTAATCACTATAACACATGATTGGCAAAACACAATATCAAGATTAAAAACCATAGGGCTGGTGGTGCATGATTGGTGGACTATTGGATAACATGCAAGCGCAAACATGCGGTCAGCGATAGAACTAAGCACTGTAACCAGTAGCAGTCAGCTGTAAAATTGATAAGCTGCACAAAATAAAAATTAAATATAAACGTGTGCAAAGCGAAAGGTGTATCTGGCATCCTGGAATTTATTGGAGGCCTGATCAGGCCCAGAGACAGTGGCGTAACTAGAGTTCTATGGGCCCCAGGGCAAACTGTGAATTGGGGCTACCCACCCCTAATAACCCGCTCGCTCTGTATAAATATCATTTGGCACCAACCCAGACTGTATATATTTCATTTGGCCCCCACCCAGACTGTATATATTTAATTTGGCCCCATCCAGACTGTATATATTTAATTTTGACCCCTGTATATAATTGAATGATTGGCTGCCCCTGCCCCCCTATTACACTGTATAGATTTTCTTTAGTTGTGGCCCCCTTTTATATGGCTGGTGCAGGCCCCCCTTTCTAAATTCAATTCATAGGGCCACTACCAGGTGCTTCCGCCAGGCTGCCACCCTCTCTGTATAGATTTAATTTTCTTTTTATGCCCCCCCCCCCCCCGACCCTTTTTAAATTCAATTTATAGTGTCGGGTGCCCCCAGTATTGCGAGCAGCATGTGTATACCTAAAAAAAAAATACTTACCTCTGCTCCGCGTTCGGTCGTCCCATCTCACTGGCAGCATCATCACATCTTCCCGTCAAACCCGTGACCTCTAGCGCCGGGTCTCGCCCACATTGATAGGTGAAGCAAAGGGGGACTGGGCTGGCTAAAAGCACTTGCAGGCGCCCCCTGCCGGGCCCGGTCGCACCCTCTGTGACCGTGATCGTTACGCCCCTGCTCATTGAGGGCAGCGGGAGGGACAAAAATATATACATTATACAAGGTTCTGATCCCCTCAGTCACAAACTGTGGGAATCAGAACTTTTAGCCGGCATTACTTTCATCTGATTGGCTAGTGTGTACAGACTAGCCAATCAGAGTGATCACCAGCCCGGGACTGGCCTCATTGGTCTCAAGCTAGTTCGCTGAGATCCCTGGCTGTGTGTAGCACTCTCACCATGTATATAGACATGGTAACAGTTTAATGCCATAATTAATATACTCGTCATGGAGCACTAAGTAGCAGTGCCCCATGACAAGTATATACGTCATATAGCGTTAAGGGGTTAAACATACACAGTGTTAAGGAATAAAAAAAAAAAACTGTGGCTTGTTGGGGAACCAAGCATCCAAAATATATGCCTGGACAGGGTCAGAATACCTGCCCATATGATACGCAGAATTGATAATTGTCAGAAGAAAAAGTGGCTTGTTGTGAACGAGCCTATAAAAATTCTCTCTTGTAATTGGGAGCAGCAGCAGCGCAGTGTGGATGTGGAAAGGGTAGTGTAATAACAGGCATGTGGCCGCAATAGTAGCGGCAGGAGAAGCAACATAGCACGGAATATACAAGGAAGTAGATCTGCTGTCTATGAATAGTGATGAGCGAAAGGGGCAATATTCGAATTTGCGATATATCGCAAATATTTAGTAGAATATTCGTCATATATTTGAGAATTCGCGATTATTTTCTTGATTGCGAAAATCGTCAATGTAATATTCGCGCAATGCGCGTGCAATATAGGCGTGGGTCACTTTTGCTACATTTTCCACGCTGCTAGAAGTTTCCTGAGACTTGAGAAAATGGTTGGGAGGGCAGAACATTAAAATGGCTTTATATGCAGATAGAGTGCTCCAATATATTCACAATTGCGCTAATAGTCCATTAATGATGCGCATATTTTGGCGCAATAAGTGAAACTTAACATTTTAGCATATTACTGATTGGTGCATTATGTATTGTTGTGACATCACAGCACTATGTCTGTAGCATGTATGTATGGACAGCAGAACCTATCACACTACCTAACACCCTGCACTGCAACAGCTACACTATATCAGGATATAACCTACACTGACTATCTCCCACTAACTATCTGTATTATTTACTGTATATAAGCTATCTAACTATCTATTTAATGTAATGAGTGGAAAGCACAGAGCACAGCAATGACACTGCTGCCTCTCTCAGAATTAAAAAAAGCCTGTAGAAAATGGCTGCTGGGGAGGTTCTAATATGGTAAAGGGTAGGCAACATTGCAGCCTTCTCATTGGCCCACAAGCAAGAAGCAGGGAGGGATCATGGGTTTAGATGAAAACAAATCAAGAATATTCGAAAATATATATCACTATATTCTAAATATTCGTGAATTCTCGAAGTGCCGATATTCACGATTAATATTCGCGATTCGAATATTCACGCCCAACACTATCTATGGGTAGTAGTAGTAGTACTAATAGTAGTGGCAGTGGTAATAGCTGCAGGTGCGTAGCGTTAATAGTGGTAGCAGCAGGGGATTAGCAGCGAAAAGCAGCAAATGAGGAAGTGGCGACAGCAGCAGCCATATGGTACAGGCTGGCAGGCAGGCAACAGCATGATGGAGGCAGCATCAGCTTTACAGAAGATGATGGTAGGCAGGCTGCAGCAGTTACATGATGGTGGCAGTAGCATGATGGAGGTAGGGAGGCATGCACACAGACAGCAACAGTGGCACAGTCAGCAAGACCAGATCTATTCAATGGCCTCATCTGGAGGATTGTGAAAATCCTCCCGAATCCATCATTTTGACGAAAGTAAAGACGGAGTACAGCTTGGTCAGTTTGGATGAACATTGGAGGTTGGGCAAGAAATAAGAAAGAGAACGTGCTGTTCCAGTTCAGGCCACTGTTCCAGTCTGCCTGCCCAGAAACCCATGGGGTCATGAAACAGTAAATGTGCCAGAGACTAGTCAGAGTGTAGGTAGACCTGAACCTGGGCATTGAGGTGGGAACTCTCAACTTGCTGACAGGCCTTAGACAACGCATGACAACGCTTGACTTGACACATGATAGGAAGGAGGGGGAGTAGGAGCTAAGTTCTGCCCTCTTCCTGTTGGGGATGGGAGCATGTCCATGAGGCGGCAGTAGATAAGGCGGTGAAGTGCCTGGTGTGGGAGCCAGCTCAATGTAATTGTGGGGGGGGGGGGCATAAGGACCTGGCCATATTGCTGGGGTGCTGCCTCACCACTGCCACAAAAAACATTAACCCAGTGGGTCATGAAAACCATGTACTGTCCCTGCCTGTAACAGCTGCTCCAGGTGTCCACCTTGTCATAAAGCTTGCTGCACAGTAAGAATTGCAAAGACAGTCCCCTGATCTCTGCCACGTGAGAGTACAAGGCACTACTAAATGGTACAGCAGAGACTACACTGCAAGTAACTTGGCCAGGTAAGGGTTCAGAAAAGTTTTTTCATGGCCAAACATTCCACTGTAGATGTCTCATGGTGGAGTGGAGGACAAGGAGAAGTATTAGAAGGAAAAGAAGCTGATGATGATGATGACATTATCATCAGCTTCTGAATGCCGTTTTACAGGATTCATCCAAAACAAACCTGAAAATCTTTAGGTTTATCTGCTGGGTGAAATTTTGGGACGTTCGTAACGAACCTTGTTTCGTTATGAACTGGTTCGCTGATCTCTAATCTATACTATTGATTTATGCAAAGTCTGTTGAAATGACAGTGACTGTTTAATGTACAGTATATAGTGTATCAATGCAAGTTATATTTAAATTGATATTTGTTAATTAATTATATAAATGCATATTTTGTATACTGGTCATTTAGGTAAATGTGTGTATCCAGAATGAATTTGTGATCCTTACACTATTTATTAAACATATGTTGTGATTGCGACATAAATAAGTTTTGTTATCAGAGGCAATAAATTAATACCATGTAACTTGATGAACTATATCCAGATTTTGTTTAACCTTGTAAGAATGTTCCCACAATTTCTTGTAAAGTGAAAACTTTTCACAATTGCCTTCTAATGTTTATAATAAACTCTAGCGAGCCACAATACGCACTTCCCAGGAATAGATTCCCATACATCAGTTAGAATAACAGTTCAGTCAAGTTCATTGCAGCAATAATAATGAGATCTAAAAACTTAATTGAAGAGATTAAAAAGAAAAAAACACCACCCTATGGGTTCATAGATCTAGAAACTGAAGCCAACAAGTTTGTACAAATATTTATATGATTTTTATAACTAATAGTCGGATTCTGCTAATTACTGATTTTAAAAGTGATAGCATGAATATATCAAAAATAGAAGAGAAGAAAATGATTATGGTTGGCATGACTAATACGAAGCAAAACAAACGTACAACAAAGATGACTTCTACTGATTGAACGTCTACTCCAGGTTTCATTTATGACCATCAAGTAGGGATGAGCGAACTCGAACTGTATAGTTCGGGTTCGTACCGAATTTTGGGGTGTCCGTGACACGGACCCGAACCCGGACATTTTCGTAAAAGTCCGGGTTCGGGTTCGGTGTTCGTCGCTTTCTTCGCGCTTTTGTGACGCTTTCTTGGCGCTTTTTGAAAGGCTGCAAAGCAGCCAATCAACAAGCGTCATACTACTTGCCCCAAGAGGCCATCACAGCCATGCCTACTATTGGCATGGCTGTGATTGGCCAGAGCACCATGTGACCCAGCCTCTATTTAAGCTGGAGTCACATAGCGCCGCCCGTCACTCTGCTCTGATTAGCGTAGGGAGAGGTTGCGGCTGCGACAGTAGGGCGAGATTAGGCAGATTAACTCCTCCAAAGGACTTGATTAACTGATCGATCTGCAGCTGTGGATCATTGAGCTGCTGATCCTCAATTGCTCACTGTTTTTAGGCTGCACAGACCGTTTGTCAGTCTCATTTTTCTGGGGTGATCGGCGGCCATTTTGTGTCTTGTGGTGCGCCAGCACAAGCTGCGACCAAGTGCATTTAACCCTCAATGGTGTGGTTGTTTTTTGGCTAAAGCCTACATCAGGGTGAAGCTGTCACACCAAGTGCATTTAACCAGCAATAGTCTGTTCATTTTTTGGCCATATACAAAATCAGGGGCAAGCTGCGCCTGTCACCAAGTGCATTTAACCCTCAATGGTGTGGTTGTTTTTTGGCTAAAGCCTACATCAGGGTGAAGCTGTCACACCAAGTGCATTTAACCAGCAATAGTCTGTTCATTTTTTGGCCATATACAAAATCAGGGGCAAGCTGCGCCTGTCACCAAGTGCATTTAACCCTCAATGGTGTGGTTGTTTTTTGGCTAAAGCCTACATCAGGGTGAAGCTGTCACACCAAGTGCATTTAACCAGCAATAGTCTGTTCATTTTTTGGCCATATACAAAATCAGGGGCAAGCTGCGCCTGTCACCAAGTGCATTTAACCCTCAATGGTGTGGTTGTTTTTTGGCTAAAGCCTACATCAGGGTGAAGCTGTCACACCAAGTGCATTTAACCAGCAATAGTCTGTTCATTTTTTGGCCATATCCCAGTCTAATTCTGTCACTAAATCCATACCGGTCACCCAGCGCCTAAATACTAGGCCTCAAATTTATATCCAGCTAAATCTGTCCCTAGTGCTGTAGCTGGGCGAGTTATTTAGTGTCCGTTCAAGCACATTTCTTGTTCTGGGTTGAAATACAATTCCCAATTTAGCAATTTCATAATTTAGTGGTTCCTGCTATATCAGAGCTCTTTGAAATCTATCCCAAAAAGGGTATATAATATTGAAGGTGCACATAGGGTCATTCAGAGTAACTTCACACACACCCGCTACTGTGTATTTCCAAGTCTAATTCTGTCACTAAATCCATACCGGTGACCCAGCGCCTAAATACTAGGCCTCAAATTTAATTCCCTCTAAATCTCTCGTTACCCACCGCTGTACTGTTGTTGCTGGGCAAGATATTTAGTGTCCGTCAAAGCACATTTTTTGTTCTGGGTTGAAGTACAATTCCCAATTTAGCAATTTCATAATTTAGTGGTTTCTGCTATATCAGAGCTATTTGAAATCTATCCCAAAAAGGGTATATAATATTGAAGGTGCACATAGGGTCATTCAGAATAACTTCACACACACCCGCTACTGTGTATTTCCAAGTCTAATTCTGTCACTAAACCCATACCTGTCACCCAGCGCCTAAATACTAGGCCTCAAATTTAAATCCCTCTAAATCTCTCGTTACCGTTGTCCTGTTGTAGCTGGGAAAGTTATTTAGTGCCCGTCAAAGCACATTTTTTGTTCTGGGTTGAAGTACAATTCCCAATTTAGCAATTTCATAATTTAGTGGTTCCTGCTATATCAGAGCTATTTGAAATCTATCCCAAAAAGGGTATATAATATTGAAGGTGCACATAGGGTCATTCAGAATAACTTCACACACACCCGCTACTGTGTATTTCCAAGTCTAATTCTGTCACTAAATCCATACCGGTGACCCAGCGCCTAAATACTAGGCCTCAAATTTAATTCCCTCTAAATCTCTCGTTACCCACCGCTGTACTGTTGTTGCTGGGCAAGATATTTAGTGTCCGTCAAAGCACATTTTTTGTTCTGGGTTGAAGTACAATTCCCAATTTAGCAATTTCATAATTTAGTGGTTTCTGCTATATCAGAGCTATTTGAAATCTATCCCTAAAAGGGTATATAATATTGAAGGTGCACATAGGGTCATTCAGAATAACTTCACACACACCCGCTACTGTGTATTTCCAAGTCTAATTCTGTCACTAAACCCATACCTGTCACCCAGCGCCTAAATACTAGGCCTCAAATTTATATCCAGCTAAATCTGTCCCTAGTGCTGTAGCTGGGCGAGTTATTTAGTGTCCGTTCAAGCACATTTCTTGTTCTGGGTTGAAATACAATTCTCAATTTAGCAATTTCATAATTTAGTGGTTCCTGCTATATCAGAGCTCTTTGAAATCTATCCCAAAAAGGGTATATAATATTGAAGGTGCACATAGGGTCATTCAGAGTAACTTCACACACACCCGCTACTGTGTATTTCCAAGTCTAATTCTGTCACTAAATCCATACCGGTGACCCAGCGCCTAAATACTAGGCCTCAAATTTAATTCCCTCTAAATCTCTCGTTACCCACCGCTGTACTGTTGTTGCTGGGCAAGATATTTAGTGTCCGTCAAAGCACATTTTTTGTTCTGGGTTGAAGTACAATTCCCAATTTAGCAATTTCATAATTTAGTGGTTTCTGCTATATCAGAGCTATTTGAAATCTATCCCAAAAAGGGTATATAATATTGAAGGTGCACATAGGGTCATTCAGAATAACTTCACACACACCCGCTACTGTGTATTTCCAAGTCTAATTCTGTCACTAAACCCATACCTGTCACCCAGCGCCTAAATACTAGGCCTCAAATTTAAATCCCTCTAAATCTCTCGTTACCGTTGTCCTGTTGTAGCTGGGAAAGTTATTTAGTGCCCGTCAAAGCACATTTTTTGTTCTGGGTTGAAGTACAATTCCCAATTTAGCAATTTCATAATTTAGTGGTTCCTGCTATATCAGAGCTATTTGAAATCTATCCCTAAAAGGGTATATAATATTGAAGGTGCACATAGGGTCATTCAGAATAACTTCACACACACCCGCTACTGTGTATTTCCAAGTCTAATTCTGTCACTAAATCCATACCGGTGACCCAGCGCCTAAATACTAGGCCTCAAATTTAATTCCCTCTAAATCTCTCGTTACCCACCGGTGTACTGTTGTTGCTGGGCAAGATATTTAGTGTCCGTCAAAGCACATTTTTTGTTCTGGGTTGAAGTACAATTCCCAATTTAGCAATTTCATAATTTAGTGGTTTCTGCTATATCAGAGCTATTTGAAATCTATCCCTAAAAGGGTATATAATATTGAAGGTGCACATAGGGTCATTCAGAATAACTTCACACACACCCGCTACTGTGTATTTCCAAGTCTAATTCTGTCACTAAACCCATACCTGTCACCCAGCGCCTAAATACTAGGCCTCAAATTTAAATCCCTCTAAATCTCTCGTTACCGTTGTCCTGTTGTAGCTGGGAAAGTTATTTAGTGCCCGTCAAAGCACATTTTTTGTTCTGGGTTGAAGTACAATTCCCAATTTAGCAATTTCATAATTTAGTGGTTCCTGCTATATCAGAGCTATTTGAAATCTATCCCAAAAAGGGTATATAATATTGAAGGTGCACATAGGGTCATTCAGAATAACTTCACACACACGCTTCTGTGCATTTCCAAGTCTAATTCTGTCACTAAATCCATACCGGTGACCCAGCGCCTAAATACTAGGCCTCAAATTTAATTCCCTCTAAATCTCTCGTTACCCACCGCTGTACTGTTGTTGCTGGGCAAGATATTTAGTGTCCGTCAAAGCACATTTTTTGTTCTGGGTTGAAGTACAATTCCCAATTTAGCAATTTCATAATTTAGTGGTTTCTGCTATATCAGAGCTATTTGAAATCTATCCCTAAAAGGGTATATAATATTGAAGGTGCACATAGGGTCATTCAGAATAACTTCACACACACCCGCTACTGTGTATTTCCAAGTCTAATTCTGTCACTAAATCCATACCGGTGACCCAGCGCCTAAATACTAGGCCTCAAATTTAATTCCCTCTAAATCTATCGTTACCCACCGGTGTACTGTTGTTGCTGGGCAAGATATTTAGTGTCCGTCAAAGCACATTTTTTGTTCTGGGTTGAAGTACAATTCCCAATTTAGCAATTTCATAATTTAGTGGTTTCTGCTATATCAGAGCTATTTGAAATCTATCCCTAAAAGGGTATATAATATTGAAGGTGCACATAGGGTCATTCAGAATAACTTCACACACACCCGCTACTGTGTATTTCCAAGTCTAATTCTGTCACTAAACCCATACCTGTCACCCAGCGCCTAAATACTAGGCCTCAAATTTAAATCCCTCTAAATCTCTCGTTACCGTTGTCCTGTTGTAGCTGGGAAAGTTATTTAGTGCCCGTCAAAGCACATTTTTTGTTCTGGGTTGAAGTACAATTCCCAATTTAGCAATTTCATAATTTAGTGGTTCCTGCTATATCAGAGCTATTTGAAATCTATCCCAAAAAGGGTATATAATATTGAAGGTGCACATAGGGTCATTCAGAATAACTTCACACACACGCTTCTGTGCATTTCCAAGTCTAATTCTGTCACTAAATCCATACCGGTGACCCAGCGCCTAAATACTAGGCCTCAAATTTAATTCCCTCTAAATCTCTCGTTACCCACCGCTGTACTGTTGTTGCTGGGCAAGATATTTAGTGTCCGTCAAAGCACATTTTTTGTTCTGGGTTGAAGTACAATTCCCAATTTAGCAATTTCATAATTTAGTGGTTCCTGCTATATCAGAGCTATTTGAAATCTATCCCAAAAAGGGTATATAATATTGAAGGTGCACATTGGGTCATTCAGAATAACTTCACACACACCCGCTACTGTGTATTTTCAAGTCTAATTCTGTCACTAAACCCATACCTGTCACCCAGCGCCTAAATACTAGGCCTCAAATTTAAATCCCTCTAAATCTCTCGTTACCCACCGCTGTACTGTTGTTGCTGGGCAAGATATTTAGTGTCCGTCAAAGCACATTTTTTGTTCTGGGTTGAAGTACAATTCCCAATTTAGCAATTTCATAATTTAGTGGTTTCTGCTATATCAGAGCTATTTGAAATCTATCCCTAAAAGGGTATATAATATTGAAGGTGCACATAGGGTCATTCAGAATAACTTCACACACACGCTTCTGTGCATTTCCAAGTCTAATTCTGTCACTAAATCCATACCGGTGACCCAGCGCCTAAATACTAGGCCTCAAATTTATATCCCGCTGAATTTGAATACAATACATTGGGCCAAATAATATATTTGTTGTTGTGGTGAACCATAACAATGAGAAAAACATCTAGTAAGGGACGCGGACGTGGACATGGTCGTGGTGGTGTTAGTGGACCCTCTGGTGCTGGGAGAGGACGTGGCCGTTCTGCCACATCCACACGTCCTAGTGTACCAACTACCTCAGGTCCCAGTAGCCGCCAGAATTTACAGCGATATATGGTGGGGCCCAATGCCGTTCTAAGGATGGTAAGGCCTGAGCAGGTACAGGCATTAGTCAATTGGGTGGCCGACAGTGGATCCAGCACGTTCACATTATCTCCCACCCAGTCTTCTGCAGAAAGCGCACAGATGGCGCCTGAAAACCAACCCCATCAGTCTGTCACATCACCCCCATGCATACCAGGGAAACTGTCTCAGCCTCAAGTTATGCAGCAGTCTCTTATGCTGTTTGAAGACTCCGCTGGCAGGGTTTCCCAAGGGCATCCACCTAGCCCTTCCCCAGCGGTGAAAGACATAGAATGCACTGACGCACAACCACTTATGTTTCCTGATGATGAGGACATGGGAATACCACCTCAGCATGTCTCTGATGATGACGAAACACAGGTGCCAACTGCTGCGTCTTTCTGCAGTGTGCAGACTGAACAGGAGGTCAGGGATCAAGACTGGGTGGAAGACGATGCAGGGGACGATGAGGTCCTAGACCCCACATGGAATGAAGGTCGTGCCACTGACTTTCACAGTTCGGAGGAAGAGGCAGTGGTGAGACCGAGCCAACAGCGTAGCAAAAGAGGGAGCAGTGGGCAAAAGCAGAACACCCGCCGCCAAGAGACTCCGCCTGCTACTGACCGCCGCCATCTGGGACCGAGCACCCCAAAGGCAGCTTCAAGGAGTTCCCTGGCATGGCACTTCTTCAAACAATGTGCTGACGACAAGACCCGAGTGGTTTGCACGCTGTGCCATCAGAGCCTGAAGCGAGGCATTAACGTTCTGAACCTGAGCACAACCTGCATGACCAGGCACCTGCATGCAAAGCATGAACTGCAGTGGAGTAAACACCTTAAAACCAAGGAAGTCACTCAGGCTCCCCCTGCTACCTCTTCTGCTGCTGCCGCCTCGGCCTATTCTGCTGCTGCCGCCTCGGCCTCTTCCTCCGCCTCTGGAGGAACGTTGGCACCTGCCGCCCAGCAAACAGGGGATGTACCACCAACACCACCACCACCACCTCCGTCACCAAGCGTCTCAACCATGTCACACGCCAGCGTTCAGCTCTCCATCTCACAAACATTTGATAGAAAGCGTAAATTCCCACCTAGCCACCCTCGATCCCTGGCCCTGAATGCCAGCATTTCTAAACTACTGGCCTATGAAATGCTGTCATTTAGGCTGGTGGACACAGACAGCTTCAAACAGCTCATGTCGCTTGCTGTCCCACAGTATGTTGTTCCCAGCCGGCACTACTTCTCCAAGAGAGCCGTGCCTTCCCTGCACAACCAAGTATCCGATAAAATCAAGTGTGCACTGCGCAACGCCATCTGTAGCAAGGTCCACCTAACCACAGATACGTGGACCAGTAAGCACGGCCAGGGACGCTATATCTCCCTAACTGCACACTGGGTAAATGTAGTGGCAGCTGGGCCCCAGGCGGAGAGCTGTTTGGCGCACGTCCTGCCGCCGCCAAGGATCGCAGGGCAACATTCTTTGCCTCCTGTTGCCACCTCCTCCTTCTCGGCTTCCTCCTCCTCTTCTTCCACCTGCTCATCCAGTCAGCCACACACCTTCACCACCAACTTCAGCACAGCCCGGGGTAAACGTCAGCAGGCCATTCTGAAACTCATATGTTTGGGGGACAGGCCCCACACCGCACAGGAGTTGTGGCGGGGTATTGAACAACAGACCGACGAGTGGTTGCTGCCGGTGAGCCTCAAGCCCGGCCTGGTGGTGTGTGATAATGGGCGAAATCTCGTTGCAGCTCTGGGACTAGCCAATTTGACGCACATCCCTTGCTTGGCGCATGTGCTGAATTTGGTGGTGCAGAAGTTCATTCACAACTACCCCGACATGTCAGAGCTGCTGCATAAAGTGCGGGCCGTCTGTTCGCGCTTCCGGCGTTCACATCCTGCCGCTGCTCGCCTGTCTGCGCTACAGCGTAACTTCGGCCTTCCCGCTCACCGCCTCATATGCGACGTGCCCACCAGGTGGAACTCCACCTTGCACATGCTGGACAGACTGTGCGAGCAGCAGCAGGCCATAGTGGAGTTTCAGCTGCAGCACGCACGGGTCAGTCGCACTACAGAACAGCACCACTTCACCACCAATGACTGGGCCTCCATGCGAGACCTGTGTGCCCTGTTGCGCTGTTTCGAGTACTCCACCAACATGGCCAGTGGCGATGACACCGTTATCAGCGTTACAATACCACTTCTATGTCTCCTTGAGAAAACACTTAGGGCGATGATGGAACAGGAGGTGGCCCAGGAGGAGGAGGAGGAGGATGAGGAAGAGGGGTCATTTTTAGCACTTTCAGGCCAGTCTCTTCGAAGTGACTCAGAGGGAGGTTTTTTGCAACAGCAGAGGCCAGGTACAAATGTGGCCAGCCAGGGCCCACTACTGGAGGACGAGGAGGACGAGGATGAGGAGGAGGTGGAGGAGGATGAGGATGAAGCATGGTCACAGCGGGGTGGCACCCAACGCAGCTCGGGTCCATCACTGGTGCGTGGCTGGGGGGAAAGGCAGGACGATGACGATACGCCTCCCACAGAGGACAGCTTGTCCTTACCCCTGGGCAGCCTGGCACACATGAGCGACTACATGCTGCAGTGCCTGCGCAACGACAGCAGAGTTGCCCACATTTTAACCTGTGCGGACTACTGGGTTGCCACCCTGCTGGATCCACGCTACAAAGACAATGTGCCCACCTTACTTCCTGCACTGGAGCGTGATAGGAAGATGCGCGAGTACAAGCGCACGTTGGTAGACGCGCTACTGAGAGCATTCCCAAATGTCACAGGGGAACAAGTGGAAGCCCAAGGCCAAGGCAGAGGAGGAGCAAGAGGTCGCCAAGGCAGCTGTGTCACGGCCAGCTCCTCTGAGGGCAGGGTTAGCATGGCAGAGATGTGGAAAACTTTTGTCAACACGCCACAGCTAACTGCACCACCACCTGATACGCAACGTGTTAGCAGGAGGCAACATTTCACTAACATGGTGGAACAGTACGTGTGCACACCCCTCCACGTACTGACTGATGGTTCGGCCCCATTCAACTTCTGGGTCTCTAAATTGTCCACGTGGCCAGAGCTAGCCTTTTATGCCTTGGAGGTGCTGGCCTGCCCGGCAGCCAGCGTTTTGTCTGAACGTGTATTCAGCACGGCAGGGGGCGTCATTACAGACAAACGCAGCCGCCTGTCTACAGCCAATGTGGACAAGCTGACGTTCATAAAAATGAACCAGGCATGGATCCCACAGGACCTGTCCGTCCCTTGTCCAGATTAGACATTAACTACCTCCCCATAACCATATATTATTGGACTCCAGGGCACTTCCTCATTCAATCCTATTTTTATTTTCATTTTACCATTATATTGCGATGCTACCCAAAGTTGAATGAACCTCTCCTCTGCCTGTGTGCTAGGCCTAAATATATGCCAATGGACTGTTGCAGTGGTGGCTGACATGAAGCCTGATTCTCTGCTATGACATGCAGACTAATTCTCTGCTGACATGAAGCCAGATTGTCTGTTACGGGACCTCTCTCCTCTGCCTGGGTGCTGGGCCTAAATTTATGACCATGGACTGTTGCAGTGGTGGCTGACGTGAAGCCTGATTCTCTGCTATGACATGCAGACTGATTCTCTGCTGACATGAAGCCAGATCGTCTGTTACGGGACCTCTCTGCTCTGCCTGTGTGCTAGGCCTAAATATATGCCAATGGACTGTTGCAGTGGTGGGTGACGTGAAGCCTCATTCTCTGCTATGACATGCAGACTGATTCTCTGCTGACATGAAGCCAGATTGTCTGTTACGGGACCTCTCTGCTCTGCCTGTGTGCTAGGCCTAAATATATGCCAATGGACTGTTGCAGTGGTGGGTGACGTGAAGCCTCATTCTCTGCTATGACATGCAGACTGATTCTCTGCTGTCATGAAGCCAGATTGTCTGTTACGGGACCTCTCTGCTCTGCCTGTGTGCTAGGCCTAAATATATGCCAATGGACTGTTGCAGTGGTGGGTGACGTGAAGCCTCATTCTCTGCTATGACATGCAGACTGATTCTCTGCTGACATGAAGCCAGATTGTCTGTTACGGGACCTCTCTGCTCTGCCTGTGTGCTAGGCCTAAATATATGCCAATGGACTGTTGCAGTGGTGGGTGACGTGAAGCCTCATTCTCTGCTATGACATGCAGACTGATTCTCTGCTGTCATGAAGCCAGATTGTCTGTTACGGGACCTCTCTGCTCTGCCTGTGTGCTAGGCCTAAATATATGCCAATGGACTGTTGCAGTGGTGGGTGACGTGAAGCCTCATTCTCTGCTATGACATGCAGACTAATTCTCTGCTGACATGAAGACAGATTCTCTGTTACGGGACCTCCCTCCTCTGCCTGGGTGCTGGGCCTAAATATATGCCAATGGACTGTTGCAGTGGTGGCTGACGTGAAGCCTCATTCTCTGCTATGACATGCAGACTGATTCTCTGCTGACATGAAGCCAGATTCTCTGTTACGGGACCTCTCTCCTCTGCCTGTGTGTGTGCTGGGCCTAAATATATGCCAATGGACTGTTGCAGTGGTGGCTGACGTGAAGCCTCATTCTCTGCTATGACATGCAGACTGATTCTCTGCTGACATGAAGCCAGATTCTCTGTTACGGGACCTCTCTCCTCTGCCTGTGTGTGTGCTGGGCCTAAATATATGCCAATGGACTGTTGCAGTGGTGGCTGACGTGAAGCCTCATTCTCTGCTATGACATGCAGACTAATTCTCTGCTGACATGAAGACAGATTCTCTGTTACGGGACCTCCCTCCTCTGCCTGGGTGCTGGGCCTAAATATATGCCAATGGACTGTTGCAGTGGTGGCTGACGTGAAGCCTCATTCTCTGCTATGACATGCAGACTAATTCTCTGCTGACATGAAGACAGATTCTCTGTTACGGGACCTCTCTCCTCTGCCTGGGTGCCGGGGCCTAAATATCTGAGAATGGACTGTTCCAGTGGTGGGTGACGGGAAGCCAGATTCTCTGCTATGGAACCTCTCTCCAATTGATTTTGGTTAATTTTTATTTATTTAATTTTTATTTTAATTCATTTCCCTATCCACATTTGTTTGCAGGGGATTTACCTACATGTTGCTGCCTTTTGCAGCCCTCTAGCTCTTTCCTGGGCTGTTTTACAGCCTTTTTAGTGCCGAAAAGTTCGGGTCCCCATTGACTTCAATGGGGTTCGGGTTCGGGACGAAGTTCGGATCGGGTTCGGATCCCGAACCCGAACATTTCCGGGATGTTCGGCCGAACTTCTCGAACCCGAACATCCAGGTGTTCGCTCAACTCTACCATCAAGGAATTAGAAAAAGTTATAGATCATTTTCATTTGCCATGCATTAACTTACCGTTAATTATTACATGACCTGAATAGTATAGAAGATTTGGTACCAGTAATTAAGAAGAAGAAAACTGAAATTATGATTCCCCTGAAAAAACATAGTAGAGAAGAGAACCACAGGATACAGTGGCTCTAGCTTTGGCTAAACTGTTCACTTCAATGAACCCCATGAAATAGAACATTGACAATAAACTGACTGAATGGAGAGTTCTCCTTGTATTATCACTACTGGTTAGAGGTATGTTTCGTCTAAGCTGTTTACCTTTATCATTTCTACAGCTAGCGCCTTAAAGGGAACAGTAGTTAAAAAAGCCAAACCTGAGGCAATGAGTTTCAGCATAAGAAGATTTTCACATGGTAGCTACAAGAACAATGAGAGCATGTTATTAAGGAGGGTCAGTCACACGAACCAAAAGGTACAAATATTGTCTATATGTACAGTGCAGTGCAAAAGTTTTAGGCATGGGGGGGGGGGGGTGCTGCAAAGTAAGAATGCTTTTAAAACTAGAAGTGTTAGGCCCCTTTCACACGAGCGAGTATTCCGCGCGGGTGCGATGCGTGAGTTGAACGCATTGCACCCGCACTGTATCCTGACCCATTCATTTCTATGGGGCTGTTCACATGAGCGGTGATTTTCACGCATCACTTATGCGTTGCGTGAAAATCGCAGCATGCTCCTCTTTGTGCGTTGCGGTGCAATAATCCACGCAACGCAGGCCCCATAGAAGTGAATGGGGTTGCGTGAAAATCGCAAGCATCCGCAAGCAAGTGGGGATGCGGTGCGATTTTCACGCATGGGTTCTAGGTGACAGTCTATTCACTGTATTATTTTCCCTTATAACTTGGTTATAAGGGAAAATAATAGCATTCTGACTACAGAATGCATAGTATAATAGTGCTGGAAGGGTTAAAAAAATAAAAAAGTTAACTCACCTTATCCTCTTGATCGCGTAGTTCCCGGTCTGTTCTTTGCTAGATGTGGGCTTGGGCTAAAGGACCTGTGGTGATGTCAGATCACATGCTCCATCAGCATGGTGATGGACCATGTGATTGGAGCATGTGATCTGACGTCACCACAGGTCATTTAGCCCACAGCTAGCAAAGAACAGACGGGGAACTATGCGATCAAGAGGACAAGGTGAGTTAACTTTTTTATTTTTTTAACCCTTCCAGCACTATTATACTATGAATTCTGTAGTCAGAATGCTATTATTTTCCCTTATAACCATGTTATAAGGGAAAATAATACAATCTTCAGAACATCAATCCCAAGCCCGAACTTCTGTGAAGAAGTTCGGGTTTGGGTACCAAACATGCGCGATTTTTCTCACACGAGTGCAAAACGCATTACAATGTTTTGCACTCGCGCGGAAAAATCGTGCATTTTCCCGCAACGCACCCGCCTCTTATCCGGGCAAAAAACATGACGCCCGTGTGAAAGAGGCCTTAATAGTTTATTTTTATCAATTAACAAAATGCTAAGTAAATTAACAAAAAGATAAATCCAAATAAAATAAATATTTTACAACAGCATCAATTCTTCTAGGTACACCTGCACACAGTTTTTGGAGGAACTCAGCAGGGAGGTTGTTCCAAATATCTTGCAGAACTAACCATAGATTTTCTGTTGATGTAGACTTGCTCAAATCCTTCTGTTTCTTCATTTAATCCCAGACAGATTTGATGATGTTGAGATCAGGGCTCTATGGGGCCCATATGTTTCCCTCCAGGACTCCTTATTCTTCTTTAAACTGAAGATAGTTGTTATTTACATTGGCTATTTGTTTGAGGTAGTTGTCCTGCTATAAAATACATTTAAAGCCAATCAGGCACCTCCCTAATGGTAATGCATGATGAATAAGTATCTGCTTGTATTTTTCAGAGTTGAGGACACCATCATTCCTAACCAAATCCCCAACTCTATCTGCTTCTATGGTATGACACTGCATGACTGGACGTCTTTCTCCTGTAATAGGTAAAGACAGGTGCCGTCATAAAGACCCTCCACATCACGTGTAGATTAATTCTTAGTTTGATTTGTTTGCAATTATCTCAGCCCTTGGCATACAGTACAAATAAATCATCATGAATAGAAATTAGCGAATTGAGTTTAAAATGTATGAATTCAACCTGAATTTTACATGCAGATTAATGACCCTTAGTTTGTTTGTTTGCAATATCTCAGCTCTTTGTATAAAGCACAAATAAATCATCATAATTAGAGATGAGCAAATCAATTCTAAAATTTGGGAAGTCAACTTCCAAAAAGTTCAGGTTCAAAAGAATTCAAATTTTATTTGTTTCAGGAGAATTGAGAGAGAAAACAAGAGACACAAAGAGATAATGGAAGAGGGAGAGAGAGAGAGTTGAAGGGAGGGGGAAAAAGAGAGAGAGTTTTTCAGACAATTGGGGCACTTGTGATTTGGGTAAAATTTATTCTGACCTAAACTGAATTGGACGAAGATCAGAATAGAATTTTAAGAAATTCACTCATCTCTAATCCTAATAGACCAGGGCTGGCGAACCTGCGGCTCTCCAGCTGTTGCAAAACTACAACTCCCAGCATGCCTAGACTGCCTACAGCTATCAGCCTACAGCAGGGCATGGTGGGAATTGTAGTTTTACAGCCCTGTAATAGACAATAGAGTATAAGGTGCAGCCGATACTTATGTCTCTTAAGAGTAAAACACATCTCGCGTTGGATATAGATATCTTCATAAATCATGATGTAAAGATTAAACTAAGCAAAAATTCTATACATACAATGGTCTGCATCTGTTCAGTCCCAGTAATATATATAAACCATCATGTTAAATGTGCTTTACAAAGTTTTTGAACTTCCAGCCATACCACAAAATATTCATAGCTTAAGAGTAGACAATTACATGAAAAAAAATGTGGTTTTAAAGAAAACAATCTGTAGCAAATATTTATTAAACAACTACTCAAAAGTGCTATATTGTAGCCTAGGAACAGTGAGCAACACTACAAGTATGCACTAATAGAGAACAGAGACCATTACTGAATGAGAAAACCTATAGAATATTAGGTTAAAACAGCTTCACAGAGGATTCTTTCATCTTAAAGTTATTATAACCAACAGGCCACAAAATCGGAAAAGTCTTTTAAGTTTTTGTATATCTCTGAATAATCTCAAACGCATGTGTTAGAATGTGTATAGTCGATATTCCTATTACCCAAGCTTATCAAGGCACTAATGTTACGGCTGTTGTTTACCGGAACATTGATCATCAAGTAAATTAATTAAGAGAATCAAATCACGTCTGGTTCACAATGAAACAAAAACAATTACTTTGAAACTTACAATACAAATTGGCTGGAATGCTGATGTGTTTGGCAAGCAAGGCAGATACTAAATTTATTGCAGATTTTCCTCAGATAGAAATAAGGGCAGCTCCTGCATTATAAAAGATTTTGACTTATTTCCTGAGGGGTATAAAACTACTTGTCAAGTAAAAAGGATTCTTCTGAAGTCGTGAAAGCTTTTCACTGAATTGTTATGCACTGATCATCAGAAATATACACACTCTTGTACTAGATAAGTGCCTCTTTTGCCTCAGAACGGGCCAAATTCTTCACAGCATGGGTTCAACGAGGTGCTGGAAAAATTCTATTGATACTCTTGTCAATGTTGTCATCATAGCATAAAACAGTTGCTGCAGATTTATTATTATAGTAATAATAGGTATTATTATTATTTATTTTTATTAATTCCAGGCTTCTGTACATAATGAAAACAGTTTTACATGCATAACACATACTTTCCAACTTTTAGCATGAGTCCTCTTCAAAATCCAATTTTTTTTCTAGCCATTGACATGCCTCTTTTTACAAGTCTCAACCTTTTCATGTAGGCCACACCCCTTTTACATGATTAGGCTCCACCCTCAATATGTTTTGGCTGCCAGCGATAAGTCTGATGATGCAGCATCCTGGCGCCACTTACAGTTAGGGCTGTTCTCTGGTAAGTACCATGAGGCTACTGTGGCACATGAGATGTTTGCCAATGCTTCCATGAGTCCTTTTTGTTGGGATCCACCCGAATGTACCAGGAGATTTGGCAATTATGACATAATATAATATAGTTCCATAAAGTAGCATAAATATAAACAGAATGACAGACTAGTACAGAGGGAGAGAGGACCCTGCAGAGAGGGCTTACAATCTGCAAAGGAAAGAGGAATTTAGAAAGTTAATCTCTTGGTGCCACACGCCATACATTTATGTACAATTATTTTTATGTATGGTAGTTATCAACTAGCACTGTAAATGTATTGTGTAGGCAAAAAAGCTGGCTCCGATCCTGGAAGTTTAACACCTCAGATGCCCAACCAGTAGTGATTGCAGTATCTAAGTAGTAGTGTTCACACTATTCCATTGCAGGGGTTCTGATGGGTTGCTGTGGCAACCATGGGCCTAAATAAGGCCCCTGCCATGTGTATATGCCTTTTAGACTGTTCATAAACTTGTGGGAGTCCTTACCCGCCCTTCCTTTTTTCCAGTACCAAGTCCTTATTTTATGCAGATGCACGGATACCTCATTGGCTTGCGAAGTGAGTGAATGCACAATCAAAATACAATTACATTCTGCACCAATTTCAGTAAAACTTGAATTTCATTCCAAATATCTTCATATAATGGACATGGAATGCCACTGGTAAAATATATACAGGGTCAGATGACCACTTTAATGCTTGAGTGTTTAAAATTCTCCTAGTTTGCCAATTGTACCTATACCGCCCAAGTTCAAGTTTTATGAAAAGCAGTGCTAGATGCAATTGCATTTTCATTGTGCCTATTAGGCACCTGTCAATGGTGGGGCCTAACAGTTTGCCTATTGTGACAGACATAATGCATTGTAATACAGAAGTTTTCATGCAGCAACAATCTAAACTGCTATGGTGGGTCTTGTAGTCCAGCGGAATTTAAAATAGTCATCCCACCAAGTTTTTTCCCCTATTAAAGTCTAAAGGCCTTAAAAAACATTCAGACATAGGCCACAATGTTATTATTATAAAGAGAAATGTTTAATCATACTCACAACTTGCTGTGAATCCTCTTTCTACCACATCCATAAAGTGTTCTACTGAACTGATATCTGGTCAGTGTACCGCCAATGAAGTGCACTGAGCTTATGGGACACTCAGCACAAACTGAAAAGTTAGCCATTTTATGGTTGAGCATTCGAAACTGAATTCGGTCAAAAAAATTTAGAAAGACTTTGATTCAAAACAAATCCGAATTTTCTCGCGCTTTGTGGTAATGAATCAGGTTTCCCTAAAATGGCAAATGCAAGTGTTACAAATTAAAACTAAGTATAGAGGATACAAGCCTGGGGATGTAAGATCACCCATAATGTCGTGCAGCCAGCTCGTCCGCAGATGTCATAGCCCTATAAAACCCTCATCCCTTATGGTATCCGCAATTGTCCTGTGAGATGAACATAGGGAGTAGTGATGAATAGTGTTGACCAAGCACCAAACTGCTCGGGTGTTTGGGACGAACACCTCGGGATGCTCAGGTGCTCTACTGAGCACCCGGGCTCAATGAAAGTCAATAGGAGAACCCGAGCATTAAACCAGGTACCCCCTGCTCTAAAGAGGGGAGGGTGTCTGGTTCATAGAAAAAGGTCAGAAATTGATGGAAACACCACCAAAATGGTTCTGGAACAGCATGGGGAGAATGTCTGGATGCTGCTGGGAAAGATGTTGTATGCCACTTTCTCAGACTGACAATAATACGCCCAAAACCGAAGAAAAAAATGTGAAAAAATTGTTAGGAAACATTCTTTCCTGTATATTTAATTGTATATAAAGTGCAAGTGCTGCCAAAAAGTACAAGCAAGAGGCAATTCGATACAACCTGTATATCACGTAAAGGAGGGCCTCATTCACATTGTGGTACAATTGTTCAGGTAGTGTGACTCCTACACTCATAAAGCCTATGCACTAAGTGAAAGGGCTGCCAAAAATTACAAGGAACCGACACTACAATACACACTTTTTTACACATAAAGGAGGGCATCATACACAGACTTAAAAAATTATGATTAATGGCCTGCTGGCGACCCTCAAAAACATTTGGAGCAAGAGCCTGCTGATCTAACCATCTAAAACATTAGGGGTGAGGGCCTGCTGCTGAGCTGACCCTCTGAAACATTAGGGATGAGGGTCTGTTGCTAAGCTAACCATCAAGAAAATTATGGTTCAGGGCATGTTGGTGAGCTGACCCTCTAAAAGGTTGTAGGTGAGGGCCTGTAGGTGAGATGAACCTGTAAAACATTATATGTGAGGGCCTGCATGGGAGCTGACCCTGTAAAACATTATATGCGAGGGCCTACAAGTGAGCTGACCCTGTAAAAGATTGTAGGTGAGGGTCCGCAGGTGAGATGACCCTGTAAAACATTATATGCGAGGGCCTGCAGGTGAGCTGACCCTGTAAAAGATTGTAGGTGAAGGCCTGCTGGTGAGCTGACCCTTTAAAAGGTTGTAGGTGAGGGCCTGCAGGTGAGATGACTCTGTAAAACTTTATATGTGAGGGCATGCAGGTGAGCTGACCCTGTAAAAGATTGTAGGTGAGGGCCTTAAGGTGAGCTGATCCTGTAAAAGATTGTAGATGAGGGTCTGCAGGTGATCTAACCCTGTAAAACATCATATGTGAGGGCCTACAGGTGAGCTGATCCTGTAAAACATTATATAAGAGGGCCTGCAGGTGAGCTGACCCTGTAAAAGATTGTAGGTGAGGGCCTGTAGGTAAGCTGAACCTATAAAACATTATATGCGAGGGCCTGCGGATGAGCTAACCCTGTAAAACATTATAAACGAGGGCCTACAGATGAGCTAACCCTGTAAAAGATTGTAGGTGAGGGCCTGCAGTTGAGCTGACACTGTGAAACATCATATGCGAGGGCATACAGGTGAGCTGACCCTGTAAAACATTATATGCGAGGGAATATATGCAAGGTCATTATATGCAACGAATAAGCATATTGATATGATGAAAGAGGAGGAGAAGGAGGAAAAAAGGAAGATTCAACCATATACCCTTTTTTGTGGTGGAAAGGGTGCATGGGAATACAGTGTATTCAGTACATTATAAACAACACATTTAAAGTGCCTTTATGTTTATCAGCTTTCCTCTGGTGGAGTTGAGAATTCAGGGTCAATCCAGGCCTTGTTCATTTCAGTTGACAGGCGGATACGCTTATCTGTTATAATGCCACCAGCAGCACTAAATACCTGCTCAGACAAAACGCTGACGGCAGGGCAAGCCAGCACTTCCAAGGCGTAGAGCACCAGTTGGTGCCACATGTCCAGCTTGGACACCCAGTATTTGTAAGGCACTGAGGGATTATTAAGGACAATAACACGGTCTGCTATGTACTCCTTTACCCTCTTCCAAAAAATTTCCCTCCTTGTGACAGTAGGGTGAGGGTGCTGGCGGGGTGTCATGAAACTGTCCCAGACTTTGGAGAGTGTTGCCCTGCCTCTGTTGGAACTGCTGTGTGTTCCCCTTGTCTCCCCTCCTCGGTTGGCCAAGGAACTACAGACTCTACCGCCAGCATTGTCAGATGGAAATATTTGGAGGAATTTTTCAACAAAGACCTTCTGGTATTGCACCGTTTTGCTCGTCCTCTCCACCAGAGGAATGAAAGATGAGAAGTTCTCTTTGTAGCGGGGGTCGAGAAGGGCGACCAACCAATAATCCATGTTGTCTAAAATGCATATAATGCTCGGGACGCGGGAAAGGCAGCCTAACATGAAATCAGCCATGTGTGCCAGAGTACCAACAGGCAAGACTTCACTGTCATCATCAGGAGGATGACTCCCAATCTCCTCATCCTCTTCCTCCCCTTCTGCACACCCACGCAGAACAGATGGAATTAAACTTCCATGGGTACTACCCTCTGTAGCAGAGGCAACCGTCTCCAGCTCCTCCTCCTCTTCATTGTCCAATTCGCAATGAGAAGATGAACTGAGGGTGGTCTGGCTATCACCCTGTGTAATGTCTTCGCCCATTTACACCTTTTCCACATGCAAAGCGTCGTCCTTAATTGTGAGCAGTGAGCATTTGAGTAGACACATAAGTAGGATGGTTACGCTGATAATAGCGTTATCGCCGCTCACTACATGTGTTGATTCCTCAAAGTTTCTTAAAACCGCACAGAGGTCAGACATCCATTCCCACTCCTCGCCTGTGATTAGCGGAAGCTGACTGGAAAGGTGACAACCATGTTGCAGCTGGTATTCCACTACTGCCCTCTGCTGTTCACAAAGCCCGGCCAACATGTGGAACGTGGAGTTACAGCACGTGCTCACATCGCACAACAGTTGGTAAGCAGGCAATTGCAAGTGCTGCTGCAGCGTTGCCAGACCGGTGGCAGCTGTAGATGCCTTTCAGAAATGGGCACACACACGGCGCACCTTCACCAGTAGCTCAGGCAAATTGGGGTAGGTGAACCACTAGGTTGAACACGTGGGCTAGGAATAGTATGTGTGTGAGCTTGCCGAGCTCCAAAGCCGCGACCAAGTTACTGCGATTATCAGATGCAACCATGCTTGGTTCTAGGTTAATTGGCGAGAGCCACAGCTCAGTCTGGTCTCTTATCCCCTGCTACAGTTCTAGGGCGGTGTGCTGTTTGTCCCCTAAGCATATCAGCTGCCGCTTCCCCACTGCAGTGCTACACTGCTTCCAGCTACCAACTGATGACTGACTGGTGCTGCACGTGGATAATTCGGAGGTGGAAGTGGAGGAGGAGAAGTGGGGTTTGGAGCCACTAACGTAGGTGCTGGCGGAAACCCTGATTGACGTAGGGCCCGCAATCCTTGGTGTCGGCAGCACCTGTGCCATCCCAGGGTACAACTTGCTCCCGGCCTCCACAACATTCACCCAGTGTGCCTGTCAGTGAAATGTAGCGTCCCTGGCCGAATGCACTTGTTCATGTGTCCGTGGTTAAGTGGTTAATATCCCTCCCCCTCTGTACTGCTGTCCTCGCTCGGCTTTCCACCTTCCCAGGTTGGGTCAGTGACTTCATCGTCCACCACCTCCTCTTCCACTTCCCCACTCTGCTCATCCTACTGACTTATTGACCTAACCACAACCTCAATGATTGACAACTGTGTCTCATCATCTTCATCAACCTCTTGAGACAGTAATTACCGTTGACTTATTGGCAGCTGTGTATCATCATCATCCACCTCATTAAACAATAATTGCTGTTCCCCACCATCATCTTCTTGTGTCTGTGGAGGCTCAAGAGGTTGGGAATCAGGGCACAAGATCTGTCCCTCTTCAAGCGTTCTTGGCGAGAGGGCCAAATCAAGGAATGGTGCTGAAAAGAGCTCCTCGGAATATCCGAGTGTGGGATAACTTGTTTGCCCAGACTCTCCATGGTGGAGGATAGAGGATCAGGGTGAGGATTGTGTTTAGCAGACTCTTGGCTACTGAGACTGGACTTGGTGGAAGACAGGGTGGTGCTTAACCGACTGGAAGCATTATCTGCTGCAATCCAACCGACCACCTGGTCACACTTGTCTGACTTTAAGAGTGGTGTCCTGCGCCGCCCTGCAAACTGGGACATGAAGCTAGGTCTCTTGGATAATTGTTTTTATTGTGCTCTGGCAGCAGGCACCGTTTCACCGCACCCAGGGCCACGGCCTCTGCGTGCACCATCAGCATCACGGCCACTGCCCCATCCCTTACTGGTCGCCTTCTTCATATTAAATGTTATATATGCTTGAAAGTCTGTCACACGTACAGTAGCGTTGGATTTGGAAGTGTATGAGCAAACAAATTTAAAAAGGTATTTGGGATGTGGAAATGTCCCACAGGAGATATCCCGCAGATAATGTCAATGCTGTCACCAGCGGCTAATAAAACATTACAGTGAATGTCACAGGTATTTGGAATGAGGAAACATTATACAGAAGAGGTTCCACCGGTAATGTCACTGTCCGCAGCACTTTAGGAAAAAAGTACATTGTATGCCACAGATAAATTTTCGAGGCGCACACGTTACACTGCAGATGTGGCATTGGTAATGTCACTGTCAGAAGCGGACACCGTCTATTGAAAAAGTACACTGGATGTCACAGATAATTTTTTCAGCGCACACGTTACACTGCAGATGTGGCGCTGGTAATGTCACTGTCAGATGAGGACACCAGCAATAGAAAAAGTACACTGGATGTCACAGATAAATTTTTTCAGCGCACACATTACACTGCAGATTTGACTCTTATAATGTCACAGTCCGCAGCAGACACCATCTACGGAAAAAGTACACTGTATGTCATAGATACATTTTTGTCAGCGCACACGTTACACTGCAGATGTGGCACTGGTAATGTCACTGTCAGAAGCGGACACCGTCTATTGAAAAAGTACACTGGATGTCATAGATACATTTTTTCAGTGCACACGTTACACTGCAGATGTGGCACTGGTAATGTCACTGTCAGAAGCGGACACCGTCTATTGAAAAAAGTACACTGGATGTCATAGATACATTTTTTCAGTGCACACGTTACACTGCAGATTTGACTCTTATAATGTCACTGTCAGAAGCGGACACCGTCTATTGAAAAAAGTACACTGGATGTCATAGATACATTTTTTCAGTGCACACGTTACACTGCAGATGTGGCACTGGTAATGTCACTGTCAGAAGCGGACACCGTCTATTGAAAAAAGTACACTGGATGTCATAGATACATTTTTTCAGTGCACATGCTACACTGCAGATGTGGCACTGGTAATGTCACTGTCAGAAGCAGACACCGTGTATTAAAAAAGTACACTGTATGTCACAGATAATTTTTTTCAGTGCACACGTTACACTGCAGATGTGGCACTGGTAATGTCACTGTCAGAAGCGGACACCATCTATTGAAAAATTACACTGCATGTCACAGATAAATTTTTTCAGCACACACGTTACACTGCAGATGTGGCACTGGTTATGTCACTGTAAGAAGCTAACAACGTCTATTGAAAAAGTACACTGGATGTTATAGATAAATTTTTTCAGCGCACAAGTTACACTGCAGATGTGGCACTGGTAATGTCACTGTCAGAAGCAGACACCGTGTATTAAAAAAATACACTGTATGTCACAGATACATTTTTTCAGTGCACACGTTACACTGCAGATGTGGCACAGGTTATGTCACTGTCAGAAGCGGACACCGTTTATTAAAAAAATACACTGTATGTCACAGATAAATTTTTTCAGCGCACACGTTACACTGCAGATGTGGCACCAGTGGTGTGCCCGGGGGCGGGGGGGTGGTCCACCCTGGATGCCGGCTCTCACGGAGGTGCCAGGCCCAGAAGCAATGAGCGCTTCCATCAATACAGAAGGAAGCGCTCATTGATGGAGCGCTGATGCCCACATACTGCGGCGGGGCACAGGAGCGTATAGTTCCCTGCCTGCCCCGCCACCGATCACGCCATAGGCTTCAGATCTAGTAGGCCTGAGGCGGTAGTGAAATCCCGGCGCAAACGTGTGCAATTATGTCATCCCGCATGCCTGTGCGGAGGACGCAGCAGCACAGTGAAGTGTGCGCTCCGTCCTCTGCGAGCAAGCGCCTGGACATATTTGAGTATTTAGCTTTTAATTTTTATATTTTTTATTTTATTTTATGTGCCAACTATGGGGTACACAGGAGGACATGTGAGGGAAAAATATTATGGTGGGATACTGTGTCGGAGCAAATTATTATGGGAGGGATTACTATATGTGGGCAATAATTATGGGAGAGATTACTTCGTGGGGGCAAAATACTATATGGGGCTATGTGGGGGAAACTACTGTGTGGGGAAAATTACTATATGGGGTAGTGGGGGGCAGTGTGGGGGAAATTACTGTGTGGGGGAAACTTCTGCGTGGGAGCAGTGTGGGGGAAAGTACTGTGTAGGGCCAGTGTAGGGGCAATTACTGTGTGGGGGCAGTGTGGGGACACTACTGTTTAGGGGCAATGTGGGGGAAATTACTGTGTGGGGCAGTGTGGGGGAAATTACTGTGGTTGGGCAGCGTAAGGGAAACTACTGTATGGGGGCAGTGTGGAGGAAACTACTGTATGGGGGCAGTGTGGAGGAAACTACTGTATGGGGGCAGTGTGGTATAAACTATTGTATGGGGACAGTGTGGGGGAAATTACTGTGGGGGGAAGTTTGAGGGAACTTACTGTATGGGGGCAGTGTGGGGAAAATTACTATATGGGGGTGCCAATTAACGTGCAGGTAAGTGCTGCCCTTACTGGCATTACAGTAATTGGCTGGCCGGAACGGGTCATTGGGTGCTATATAGCATCCGATCACGCATGTTCATCTCATTCGTAGTCAGGGAGAGCTGAGCATAGGAAGGGACAGAGAGTGTAGGGATTGTAATTAAATTTTTTCCTAAAATGGCTGCTGCACGTGTGAGGACATGGAGCAAGGAACTCTTGGAACGAGGGATCACTCATAATGCCATACATGCAGCCAATCAGCAGCCAGCCCTGTGATGTCATAGCCCTATAAATAGCCTCAACCATCTTGGATTTTGCCAATTTCCAGTGTACTTAGTCCAGGGAGAGACTTCAGCAGGCGCTAGGGACAGTGCTAAAAAAAAAACATAATTGTGCTAAAAAAATTATTATTTACAAGTGCAGGGAAAGATTATTTAACCCCTTAAGGACACAGTCCTATTTCACCTTAAGGACCAGGCCATTTTTTGCAAATCTGACCAGTGTCACTTTAAGTGCTGATAACTTTAAAACGCTTTTACTTACCCAGGCCGTTCTGAGATTGTTTTTTCGTCACATGGTTTTGTTTATACCATGTCCCATTTCAAGCCCCCCCCCCCCCTTGCACCCCTAGAATAGAAATTCCAAAAAAGTTACTCCATCTAAGAAAGTACACCCCTCAAGGTATTCAAAACTGGGTTTACTAACTTTGTTAACCGTTTAGGTCTTCCACAAGAGTTAATGGCAGATGGAGAAACAATGTAGAAATTTCTATTTTTTGGAAAAATTTTCAATTGTAACCAATTTTTTCCAGCAATAAAATAAGGGTTAAGAGCAAAACAAAACTCAATATGGGTTGCCCTGATTCTGTAGTTTGCAAAAATACCCCATATGTGGTCGTAAACTACTGTTTGGCCAAATGGGAGCACATAGAAAGAGGGGAACGCCATATGGGTTTTGCAAGGCAGATTTTGAAGGACTGGTTTTGTTTATCCCATGTCCCATTTCAAGTCCCCCCTTGCACCCCTAGAATAGAAATTTCAGAAAAGTGACTGCATCTAAGAAAGTACACCCCTCAAGGTATTCAAAACTGGGTTTAAAAACTTTGTTAACCCTTTAGGTGTTCCACAAGAGTTAATAGCAGATGGAGAAACAATTTAGAAATTTAAATTTTTTGGAAAATTTTCAATTTTAACCCATTTTTTCCAGCAATAAAATAAGGGTTAACAGCCAAACAAAACTCAATATGGGTTGCCCTGATTCTGTAGTTTGCAAAAACACCCCTTATGTGGTCATAAACTACTGTTTGGCAAAATGGGAGCACATAGAAAGAGGGGAACTCCATATGGGTTTTGGAAGGCAGATTTTGCAGGACTGGTTTTGTTTATACCATGTCCCATTTCAAGCCCCCCCCCCTTGCACCCCTAGAATAGAAATTCCAAAAAAGTGACTCCATCTAAGAAAGTACACCCCTCAATGTATTCAAAACTGGGTTTACAAACTTTGTTAACCCTTTAGGTGTTCCACAAGAGTTAATGGCAGATGGAGAAACAATTTTGGAATTTCTATTTTTTGGAAAATTTTCCATTTTAACCCTTACTTTATAACTGGAAAAAATGGGTTAACAGCCAAACAAAACTCAATATGGGTTGCCCTGATTCTGTAGTTTGCAAAAACACCCCATATGTGGTTGTAAACTACTATTTGGCTAAACTTTGCGGTCACTTTTTTGGAGTTTCTAGTCTAGGCTACATCAGGGGGGGCTTCTAATGGGACATGGTGTCAACAAAAAAACTGTCCGTCAAAATCTGCCTTCCAGAAACCATATAGAGTTCCCTTCGTTCTATGCCCTGCCGTGTGGCTATATAGCCATTTATGATGGGGTGTTTCTGCAAACTACAGAATCAGGGCCATAAATATTGAGTTTTGTTTGGCTGTTAACCCTTGCTTTATTACCAGAAAAAAAGGATTCAAATGGAAATTTTGCCCAAAAATGGGTGTTTTGGCACAGTTTTTATTTTATATTTTTAACGCTGTTCATCCGAGGGGTTTGGTCAAATGTTATTTTTATAGCGACGACTTTTACGCACACGACGATGCCCAATATGTATGGCTCTCAGACTTTGGAGACACTAAGCAGGCATCCTAAAACTGCGGCCCTCCAGATGTTGTAAAACTACAATACCCACCATGCCCTGCTGATGACTGTAGGTTGTCTGGGCATGCTGGGAGTTATAGTTTTACAACATCTGGAGGGCCGCAGTTTGAGGATGCCTGCACTAAAACTAATATTTTTTGGGGAAAAAAAATTGTTTCTGTGTCTCCAAAGTCTGAGAGACATAGTTTTTTATGTTCTCTAGGGGACTGTTGGGGATTATAAAAATGTAGTATTCCATGGAAGTGTGATACTCCCTGAAGCAATCGATAACGCAGAGGCCCGGATGAACGGGGCACGTGTCACATTGAGTAGTGGTGTCCTTCCGTATCCCCCTCTTGTGACACACTCTGCATCTTTTTTGGGGACCATCCCTTCTTTCCAGTATGGGGGACCACACCTGGAAAATGTTGGCCAGGGACGATCCGGGCGCCTCCAGTTCCCAAAGTACTCCGGCCTGCTCTTTCCCGGTCCGAAAAGATCAGGTCCTTGAGGACTGCCTCATAGAATTGGAGGAATGTCCCTGTGCTGCCAGCGCTTCGGGATAGTACAAAAGAGTTGTACATGGCAACTTGTACCAAGTAGACCGCAACTTTTTTGTACCATGCCCGGGTTTTGCGCATGGCGTTATATGGCTTGAGGACTTGATCAGAGAGATCAACTCCTCCCATATACCGATTGTAGTCAACGATACAATCGGGCTTGAGGACCGTTGCCACGGTACCTCGCACAGAGACGGGGTGGTGCCATTACCGTGGATTGTGGACAGCATAAGGACATCCCTCTTGTCCTTATACCTGACCAGCAACAGATTTCCACTGGTAAGGGCACGGGTCTCACCCCTGGGGATAGGTACCTGGAGGGGGTGGGCAGGGAGGCCGCGATTTTTCCGCACGGTCTCACAAGCGAACGTGGATCTGGCGGCAAGGGACCTGAACAAAGGAATGCTGGTATAAAAGTTATCCACGTACAAGTGGTAACCGTTATACAGCAGTGGGTACATAAGGTCCCACACGAGTTTCCCGCTAACACCCAGAGTGGGGGGACATTCTGGGGGTTGAATACGGGAATCTCGCCCCTCATACACACGAAATTTGTAAGTGTACCCTGAGGTACTCTCACAAATTTTGTATAGCTTCACGCCATACCTCGCCCGCTTTGTGGGAATGTATTGGCGGAAACTGAGTCTCCCCTTGAACGCAACGCTGGTGGTGGGGGGGTGGGCTGGTGGTGGGGGGCAAGTGGCAGGGGGGGGGTCTGGGGTCTAAAAGATGGAACAAAGAAAGTTTAGATAAAAGTTCTTTTTTTTTTCCTAACTAACTTTTCCCTTCTTTCCCTGCCTAACGGTGCCTCTCCCTCACTGACCCTAACCTACCTGGATGGCGATGGGTGCAGGAGGGTGATGGATGGCGATTAGGGGGGACTCAGGAGCTGGTGCTGGACGGTGCTGCAGGGTGCTCGTGCAGAACAGGAGGGGAGAGAGGAGTGCAGGAAGTTTGAATCTCGCGCCTCTCTCCCCTGCACCAATCAGCACCCTGGACAGCGGCGTTCAGCACCAGGGCCAGCACCGCCTTTCCAAATGCACGGGCTGTGATTGGTGGTGTGTAATCATGCCACCGATCGCAGTCTTTTTCCGGTTCATCGGGTCACCGGAGACCCGAATGGACCGGAAATGTATCTGTTCAATCGCCGATACGGGGAGGGGGGTCAAATGCGTTGTTACAGGATGCTGGCTGAATGATTTCAGCCGGCATCCTGTTCCGATTAGCCCCCGTGGCACCGAAATCGCGATTTAAAGCCATGACGTACCAGTACATCATGTGTCCTTAAGGACTCGGGAAACATGCCGTACCGGTACGTCATGTGTCCTTAAGGGGTTAAAGGGAACCAGTCCTCAACTTTATGATGCCCATACTAACGGCAGAATAAAGTAGACAGGTGAGTTGATTTCAGCGCTCTGTCATTTATAAGTTAAAAGAAAGTGGTTGCCGAGAACCAACTTCACAATCATTGCAGACTGGGCCTGGAAAAGAGTCACGGTCACCTGAGAAAAGTCATGGTTTAATTATGAATTCCTGTTCTCCCTGCCCATCTGCTGATGATTGACAGTCTTCTACCTATTTTTTTCCCTTTCTGTCTAGGAGAGAACTGCCAATCATCAGCAGATGGGCGAAAGAACAGGAGATTAGGAATAACCATGACTCTTCTCAGGTAGATTTGACTCTTTTCAAGGCCTGGACTGCAATGATTATGATGCTGGTTCTCGGCAACCACCTACTTTTAACTCATGAGTGATAAATCGCTGAAATCTGCATGTCTGTCACTAATTTATGCTGCCCTCAGTGAGGTCAGCATAAAGTTGATGACAAGTCCCCTTTAAGGTGTAGGGAAAGAATACGGAGGAATCATTCAACAGCATTTATGTTGACCAGGGTTCAGTAGGGGAGGTTACAGCCTGGATAATAGGAACAATCCTATTACACCTTGCTGCACTGACTGGGGACCCATTCCAGCAAACCGTTCTTGGTATTGGGGTGCAAGTGCTGTTTGATACAGCCATTAACAGGGTTTATTACAAGGCAATATTTCTATATCTTATTGGCCCTTGTGCGGTGCAGTTATATGTTCTAAAGCATTTTTTGGCTTGTATTAGTGGGAAAAAAGGGCTTATTAGCTGTTGTGTGGTGAAGTGCTAAAATTACAGCCCTTTTTGTCACGTATTAGTGGTGAAAGTAAAATATATTTGCCATTTAGCGGTGCAGTTATATGTTCTAAAGCCTTTTGTGGCGTATATTAGTAGCAAAAGAAAAATATATTTGCCGTTCAGTGGTGCAGTTATATGTTCTAAAGCTGTTTTTGGCGTTTATTAGAACCAAAAAACAAATATATTTGCCATTGAGCGGTGAAGTTCCATTGTACTACAGCCATTTACAGCAGTGTTTCCCAATCAGTGTGCCTCCAGCTGTTACAAAACTACAAATCCCAGCATGCCCGGACAGATGCTGGGAGTTGTAGTTTTGCAACAGCTGGAGGCACACTGGTTGGGAAACACTGATTTACAGTGTGTATTAATAGGATAGATACGTATGTCCTATTAGCCGTTCTGTGGTGAATTGTGATTGCTGTATTTTATTTTTTTAAGTGTGTATTAATAGGAAAAAGAATACGGGAAAATTGATGGGTTATTGTATACCTCCCTTTGCTGTACAGACCAAATTACGGCGATTAGCCATTCAGTGGTGAATTTTTTTTTTGAAACAGCCTCTTTGGGGGGAAATTAATAGGTGATTTTAGACAGTTTTTTTTTGCTATACAGACCGAATTACGTCGATTAGCGATTCGTTGGGGAATTTCTTTGGTGAAACAGCCTTTTTGGGAAAATTAATGGCTCATTGTAGACCTTTTTTGCTGTACAGACCGAATTACGTCGATTAGCCATTCGTTGGGGAATTTTTGGGGTGAAACAGACTTTTTTGGGAAAATTGATGGGTGATTGTAGACCTCTTTTTTCTGTACAGACCGAATTACGACGATTAGCAATTCGTTGGGGAATTGTTTTGGTGAAACGCCCTTTTTATGGAAAATTGATGGGTGATTGTACAACTCTTTTTGCTGTACGGACTGAATTACATTGATTAGCTATTCAGTGGTGATTTTTTTTTTGTGAAACAGCCTTTTTGGGGAAAATTGGTCAGTAGCTGTAACTACGGTCAAGAACAATATATGTCCTTTATGGCCCACTGGGTAAATGTGGTTACTTTTTGTTGATTTAAATGTGGTTCCTGCTCAGCTACACCAGCAACTTAGCCAGGTGACGCCACTTCCACCTCCACATTCTCATGCCGTTGGTACTGCGACAGTGTCCGCCTCTACCTCCTCATCCTCCACCGTGTCCTCAGCCTACACTGCAGGGACAATTGAATACTGATGGATTACTGACCAAATGCTGACCGAGTGAAGGCGGATGCTCAACAGACAGTATCAGTTTTTTGGTGGTTATTGCTCTGATCAGAAGAAGGGCAGAATAATCAGTGATGTAAATGCAAACTTACTGCTGACACACTCTCCACTCTGTCGGGGGGCTATACTTGTGTATGTGTTTAATAGAACAGGTTCTGTAGACATCTATGTGGAATCAGTTGCCGACGGTGTAAAAAGTGCGCTTCTTCTTGGCGCTAACATCGACCTGTAAGGTTGAGGTCATACTTGAGTTATTTGGTCAGTTTTGACCCTGTGACTGCCCAAATAAGTGAAGTCTGAATTGATTCTAAGAGCAATGCCTGTCATCTGCATGTCATACTGACTCACAGTATTGTTTCACTACCACAGCAGACTCCCTATGCGTGTTACTGCAAGGCACAGTGTTCTACACCACTATAAAGGCTCTCTGCAGCCAGGAAATAGACTTTTTTTACGCGATTCCCCGCAAATAAATTCAGATCGAACCAAATTTTTTCAAAAAATTTGACGAACCGGTGTTCTAACAAAAATCCTTACTTCGTGAAAATACCTTACCCCTTGTGACTTCCGAGGGTGTGCGCCTCAACTTCCGGGGGTGTGTGCCTCAGCGCAAGTGCACTACCATGGCACGGGGAAGGTAAAATTACAGGGAGAGCTGACTCACGGACACCGCGCATGCGCCCTCAGGGGTAAGGAGATCTGACGGTTTTTTCTCCTTACCTTCACACTGCGCACATGCGAATGATGAAATCTCCTTTTGCTCCCAGCACTATCAGCCAACCGGGGGGTGGGTGCAGCATATTGGGGGGCATAACCCTAACCCTAACTCTTGTGAGGGTAAGGAGATTTCACAATCCGCGTGTGCGCAGTGTGAGGGTAAGGAGAAAAGACCGTCAGATCTCCTTACCCCTGAGGGCGCATGTGCGGTGTCCGTAAGTCAGCACTCCCTGTAATTTTACCTTACCCGTGCCGTGGTAGTGCGCTTGCACTGAGGCACACACCCCCCGGAAGTTGAGGTGCACACCCCCGGAAGTCACGAGGGGTAACATATTTTCACGAGTAAGGATTTTTGTTAGAACACTGGCCAAATCGAATTTTTTTAAAATTCGCTCATCTCTACTGTATATGTCATATACATTAGTCACTTCTACAAATTGGTGCACTTATGGAATAGGTAAAGAAAACAAACAATGTTTTAAAGAACCATCCTAGACTCCTACTGAATGTTCAATTTGTAGGACAGAAGTTGGTTCTCTACAGTTGGATTGCTGCCCTTCTGTATGCCACAGATTACATTTCCCAAATCTGCATAGACATTCCACATCCATTGGTTTATATACGTTTTTCTATTGTGGTTAGAAGCTTCTCACTCGTTTGTGTTTTTCAAAACTTCTTCATCATGTTTTCATAGTACTGTTGGTCCGTACTCCATTATTTCAGAGATTACAGAAGGGCAGTTTCCAGAAAGAATTTCCGTATCAGTACATTACATGCAAACTCTAAACACTAAATTTGTAATCAACAAACACAGTATATTACACAAAGTAAATTGATTGCTGCAAGATGATCTGTAAAGAGAAAAGTACATAAACATGAAATCTGACAATCTGAATGCAATTAGTTTGATCTATGAGCTATCTGAGGTTATGTGCGAAATCTTGTCATGAGTCATAAAACGCTAAAGCAATAATCAGAAGTATGAAAAAGAAAAAATGTATGATCAAAAATTTATTTTATGGCTGCCCAAGAAATGAGCTACACGGAACCCCCTTTCCTTTATGAAGTCAAAAAGAATTGTGGGTTAGTATTGATACTGGATAGTCAATAGGAGAATAAGTAGAAATTATATAGTTCAGTACTTAAGAACCAAAGCCACTCCAGTATCTCCAAGATCCAATCGAACAGTTCATAAATATTTTTCTTTTAGATTTATTTGTAAAAAAAAAATTATATGCCTCTATATGAAACGGTGTCAAATGAAAGTACAGTAGGACCCATTGACTTCTAGTACTTAAAGGAGTATTCTGATCAGAAGCAATTATCACTTATGCACCTGGTTTTAAATACTACCTTGCTGAATGCCAACTTCTAGGAGCCTAATTCATCACCAGAGCAGGAAAGCCCATTCCCCCCAGTTGCAAGACCTCAGTTAGGCCTATTGCACACGACCGTAGGTGTCCCGTGCCCGTGCTGCAGACCGCATATGCGGATCTGCAATACACGGGCGCCGTTCTGTGGGCATTCCGCATTACGGATGCGGACCCTTTAACTTCAATGGGTCCGCAAATCCAGAGATGCGGAATGGTGCGGAACGGAAACATGAAACGGAACCCTACCGGAGCACTACAGAATGCTTCCATGGGATTTCGTCCAGTACTTACGTTCCGCAAAAAAAGAGAACATGTCCTATATTTTTGCAGAACGGGCAGATCGCAGACCCATTAAAGTGAATGGGTCCATGATCCTCTGTGTATGCCCCACGGTCAGTGTTCGTGCAGAACGGCCACGGGACGCACACGTTCGTGTGCAGGAGGCCTCAGTAGGACTCTGAATGGAAACAGTTGAAGGCCTCATACACACAGTTAAAGGGCTCAGTACCGTGCTGCGGACTCATTGACTTGAATGGGTCCGTGATCTGCAAGATACTGTGTCTTATCTTTTGCGGTTCGGAAGCAAGGTGCAATATTCTGCAAGGTCACAAAGGAACCCAAGATAACCTCTAAGCAACTAAAGGCCTTTCTCAAGACCACGATCAAGTGGATGAGGTGAGTGATTTTTTTTTAAACCCAAAAGCCATATTGCATAACATAGCGATTTGTGACTAATTTATTCATAACAAATCAAATTTCTTATCAAACTTCGGCAAAGCTGCCAAATCGAATTTTTCAAAACTTCCCTCATCTCTAAAAATGACCGTACGATATCAGTCAAACCAAGTTAACAAACAATACACAATCATAGATAATTTTTTCACACCTTGGTTACGACTACATGGCATGGTTGTGATGCGGTTATTATGTGCTTAGGAATAGGAATGAGTGAACTTGCATTTTTCAAGTTCGGGTATTTGTGCAATTCCAATCACGGAATATAATGGAATGCTATTATTTTCCCATGTCTGTTCTGTTTTTTTTTTGCTGTCCACATCACGGACAAGAATAGGACTGTTCTATTAGGGGCCAGCTGTTCCATTCTGCAAATTGCGAAATGCACATGGCCGGTATCTGTGTTTTCCGGATCCGCAATTGGTGAACCGCAAAACATCCAACAGTTGTGTGCATGAGCTCTTAATGTAGGAATCTGCAATTTATCAAACAGCAGGGCCAAAAAGTTATTTTAGAGTTAGAATGACTAAAAATATTAATAATTCACTGCGCACAAGATTTTGCATGAGACCTTCAAACAAGATCGCCATGGTGGCCTCTTTGCGCTGAAATGGATGAGGTGAGATGTTGTTTTTTTTTTTTTTTTTTACAGCCATTTCAGGGAAAATTGATTTTTTACCACGAAGCTCGAGGAAATTCGGCTTTTAAGAAAATTGGATCGAAGTCCTCTTTGGATTCGCTCAGCCCTATTTATAATAATAGCATTAATGGTAATAAAGATAAGAATACATCACATTGGGTTACATGAAAAAGATACAGAATACAGATTTGTCAAGTAACAACATGTGGATGACTCATTAAGAGCACATCAAAAGCTGAAGCTCATGTTCAGTAATAAAAGAATAAGATGTGAGCTCCTGTTTGTCCGTCCATGTGTGTGTTCCATTCAATATGCAGCGTTAAAGGTAAATTATATTTTATTTTGCAGCTGAGATTTCTAACAGCTTGGAACACGGCAGCTTACAGGAGAAGACAAAATGGACTCATTATGCTTTCCAGACAATATCTTTTGTTGTTTTTGTTAAAATCTTCAAGACTTCATCCATCACAAATAAACGAAGCACTCTTCAAAGGAGGAGAGAGAGAAAAGGACATCCGTTGTCATTGATTATCTCCTAACAACTTACTCAAAATCTACGACTACTTCTCTGTGGGAACACAAAACCACAATCAGTTCACATTCACTGGGATGTGACATTGATCACAGCTATCCTGCAAGAAATACAGCGGCGTCTGTACATTGTAAAGGCACCTATGTTTGCTAACTTTCATGGGTAAATGACTCTTAACTTTTACCATCTTTCATGTAAAATCAACATTTCGGATACAGTGGAATTACATCAGATAATGGATTTAAAAGAAAAATGTCAGGTTCTACTATAGAGGAATGACTCATAGATCATATGTGATTTGTCTCTTGTAACATCAGTGTGTCAAAATCTAATATATCTTGTCCTTAACGGGGTTATCCTGCAAAAGAAAATGATGACATGTCCTCTGGAGAGGTCATCATTATCACATTGATGGGAGTCCGAGTCCCAACACCCAATCAGCTGTTTCAGGGAGATTCCAGAAGCTTTCCAGTGCATCTTCTAGCAGCTTTCCAGGCACAGCACCGTGCAACTTCTAGCATCTTTCCAGGCACAGCACCGTGCAACTTCTAGCATCTTTCCAGGCACAGCACCGTGCAACTTCTAGCATCTTTCCAGGCACAGCAACGTGCAACTTCTAGCAGCTTTTTTAGGCACAGCACCGTGCATCTTCTAGCAGCTTTTCAGGCACAGCACCGTTCATCTTCTAGCAGCTTTTCAGGCACAGCACCATGCATCTTCTAGCAGCTTTCTAGGCACAGCACCGTGCATCTTCTAGCAGCTTTCCAGGCACAGCACCGTGCATCTTCTAGCAGCTTTTTAGGCACAGCACTGTGCATCTTCTAGCAGCTTTTTAGGCACAGCACCGTGCATCTTCTAGCAGCTTTTTAGGCACAGCACCGTACATCTTATAGCAGCTTTTCAGGCACAGCACCGTGCAACTTCTAGCAGCTTTTTAGGCACAGCACCGTGCAACTTCTAGCAGCTTTCCAGGCACAGCACCGTGCATCTTCTAGCAGCTTTTTAGGCACAGCACCGTACATCTTATAGCAGCTTTCCAGGTACAGCACTGTGCATCTTCTAGCAGCTTTTTAGGCACAGCACCGTGCATCTTCTAGCAGCTTTTCAGGCACAGCACCGTGCATCTTATAGCAGCTTTTCAGGCACAGCACCGTGCATCTTATAGCAGCTTTTCAGGCACAGCACCGTGCATCTTATAGCAGCTTTTCAGGCACAGCACCGTGCAACTTCTAGCAGCTTTTCAGGCACAGCACAGTGCAACTTCTAGCAGCTTTTTAGGCACAGCACCGTGCAACTTCTAGCAGCTTTTCAGGCACAGCACAGTGCATCTTCTAGCAGCTTTTCAGGCACAGCACCGTGCATCTTCTAGCAGCTTTTCAGGCACAGCACCGTGCAACTTCTAGCAGCTTTTCAGGCACAGCACCGTGCATCTTCTAGCAGCTTTTCAGGCACAGCACCGTGCATCTTCTAGCAGCTTTTCAGGCACAGCATCGTGCATCTTCTAGCAGCTTTCCAGGCACAGCACTGTGCATCTTATAGCAGCTTTTCAGGCACAGCATCGTGCATCTTATAGCAGCTTTCCAGGCACAGCACCGTACATCTTATAGCAGCTTTGCTTGGTATTGATGCTCAGCCCCTTTGACTTGAATGGGACTAAACCACAACTAGACCATGTGACCGACGTATGGTGACATTATGGCCTAGGAAGAGGCTGTGGCACTCACGGAGTGCCCAGCCTCTTCTAACAGTTGATCAGTGGTGTCCCAGGCATTGGACCCCGCAGATCTAATATTGATGACCTACACTGACCTATCTGTTAAAGTATATATATATATATATATATATATATATATCTTGCTGTTTCCTAGTTGTTTCTAGTGATGAGTGAATTTCTGGAAATTCGATTAGGGTGGGATTGATCTGAATCAGCAATGGGATTTGATTTAGACTCCAATCGTTCTACGCAAATCAAAAATGCTTCAATCTCCCTGAAAAGCTCTGCATGACATTCTGTCTCTTTCTATCCTCTTCGAAAATTCTGAACATGAAATTGTGATTCTATAAAGAACGAATGTTTGGAAAATTTTTGATGTTATAGAATTTCTACTTATTTCCTTTTCTTGAATTATTGAAATGGTCACTATTATAGCTCCGACAGAGACTGTCACCAAGCCCTCCAAGACCCCTGAATGGCAAAGATACATTGTTATTCAGTGATAGGACCATATTACTATACAGATTTATCATTCACTTTAGGGTATTAAGAATTCTGGGTAACAGGCCTTAGGTGTGTTTTAAAGTTAGATTCACACATGCAGTTTTGGTACAGTTGTTTTTAATTTGGGGTCCAACACATCTGGAGTGAAGAGAGGAAAGGTGTAAGACATATGTAGTATGAATTTTCCGTATACTTTTGCTTCTTCTTGGACCCTTTCCTAACTTTAGCTAAAATAAACTGCAACACAAACCTCACCAAAAGTTACAGGTGTTAATCAATCCTAATAGTGGCTAAAAGACAAAAAAAAACACTTAGGCTGGTTTCACACGAGCGTTGTGGGTGACGTGCGGGAAGAGATGCGGGTGCATTGCAGGAAAATGTGTGATTTTTCCCAGCAAGTGCAAAGCATTTAATGCGTTTTGCATGTGCGTGAGAAAAATCGGCATGTTTGGTACCCAAACCCGAACCCGGACTTCTTCACAGAAGTTCAGGTTTGGGTTAAGTGTTGTGTAGATTTTATTATTTTCCCTTATAACATGGTTATAAGGGAACATAATAGCATTCTTAATACAGAATGCTTAGTACGATAGGGCTGGAGGGGTTAAAAAATATATATAATAATTTAACTCAACTCATCCACTTGTTCGCGCAGCCCGGCTTCTCTTCTGTCTTCTTTGATGATCTGTGAGGAAAAGGACCTGTGGTGACGTCATTGCACTCGTCACATGGTTCATCACATGATCCATCACCATGGTGATTTTCACGCAGCCCCATTCACTCCTATGGGGCCTGCGTTGCGTGAAAAACGCACAATATAGAGCTTGCTGCGATTTTCACGCAACGCACAAGTGATGCGTGATAACCACCGCTCATGTGCACAGCCCCATAGAAATTAATGGGTCCGGATTGAGTGCGGGTGCAATGCGTTCACTTAACGCATTGCATCTGCACGGAAAACTCGCCCGTGTAAAAGAGGCCTTAAGGGTACATACAGACATGAATGTAGACTGCTGTTTGCTTACTATGATTTTCTTCATGGAATCTTTCTGTAGAGAAGGTGATGTGAAAATGCCTGAAAAAAACAGCAAGAGCTACAACATGCTGCATTTAAAACAAAAAAAAAACAGATAACAAACTAAAATTACGGAGGAAAAAAATGCATGTGTGTCCTGCTTTTGACATTTGCCATAGGTCTTCAGTTAAAATCTGGAGCTGGTGTTTTTACCACAAAAAGTACACAGCTCCATGCACAAAAGCATCATGAAAAACAACACCCAAAACATGTGTCAAAGCAGCCTATGGGACGTATACAGAGTGTTTTTTTTAGCAGTATTTTGGTGCAGACAGTCAGGCCAAAATTTCATTGAAAAACCGCAGATGGCCACGTCCTCTGCTTCCCATAAATCTCAATGACAATCAGTGCAGCTGATCGCGAAGCGGTGGCTTAAAGAGGACCTTTCACCGCTCCTGACATGCCTGTTTTAATAGCTTTATGTATTCCCCATGTAATAACAACTCTGGAGAATCTATTCTTATCTCTATGTTGTGCCATTCCTTTATTATTTCTACTAGAAGTTATGAATGAATTGCTAGCAGTCTGCAGTAAGAGTACTGAGGGGAGGTAACCAGTTGGGGGGTGTCCCTGCACGGTCTGAAAATGACAACACTGATTCTATAGAGTGAAACTGTGCAGGGACACAACCCCAAGTAGTTACCTCCCCTCTGTATCCTTACTGCAGACTGCTAGCAATTCATTCATAACTTCTAGTAGAAATAATAAAGGAATGGCACAACATACAGACATAAGAATAGATGCTCCAGAATTTTTATTACATAGGGAATGCATAAAGCTATTGAAACATGTCAGCATGAGTGGTGACAGGTCCTCTTTAAATCCTCGGCCACGAGGACATGATCGTGGCATCTGAGAATAATAGTGAGGGCTTATTCATTGAGCGCGAAGAGGCCGCTGCAGCCATCTTGATTAAAGATTCCGCACAAAATCTCATGTGGCGCATGATGACGTTATCACGCTGGCTGACGTGGTGACATCATATGTCACTGTGCACGAGATTTTGCGCGGGACCTTCAATCAAGATGGCTGTGGCGGCCTTCTTCGCGCTCAAATGGATGAGGTGAGTATGTTTGTTTTGTTTTAACCGCCATTTCAGAGAAAATTCATTTGTTACTACAAAGTACGAGGGAATTCAGCATCGCAGTGAATAAAATTTTCCTTGAAGTTTGGATTAAAGTCCATTTTGGATACTGCAATTCGTTCAACCCTAATAGGCACATCACCTCTGTAGCCTAGCAGAGACAACCAATGCAGCAGCTCTGAAGTGGAAGGGGATTGAACCAGTGAGTATAGAATTTTTTGTTATTTTAAGACTGAGTTCACACTTCAGTTATTTGGTTGGTTATTTCCATCAGTGGTTGTGAGCCAAAACTAAGTGTAGATAAAAAACACAGACCATATACATATATTCCCATTATACCTTATCTCTGTGTAGGCTTCACTATGGGTTTTGGCTCACAATAAGGGCTCATTCAGACGACCGAATGAATGGGTCCATATTCGTTCCGCAATTTTGAGGAACAGGGGCGGAGCCATTCATTTTAATGGGGCTGCAAAAGATACTGACAGTACACCATGTGTTGTCCGTATCCGTAGTTCTGTTCTGCGGCCCCACAAAAGAGATAGAGCATGTCCTATTTCTATCATAGGGCTGGCCATGTGCGCTCCACAAAATGCTGAATGCACACGGCCGGTATCCGTGTTTTGCAGATCCACAAATTGTGGACTGCAAAACACTTACGGCTGTCTGACTGAGCCATAACAGATGGAAATAACTGAAGTGTGAACTCAGCCTAATGCATTCTCTGCCTTTAATGAAGATTAGCTGACTACAGAGATAGTGATATGTCATTTTGATGGGGGTATTAAATTAAAAAATAATGCTGTTTTTTTGGGGGGAAAAACAGACCTTTTTTTCCCATATAAGCAATGTGCCATTTTTTTTTGTAAGTGCCTATTCTACCTAAAACTAATAAATTAAGTAAAAAAACAATCACATAAATTGAGTTTTCAATTTGCAGTAAACTATTTTTTAGCTTATAGTTGCAAAACCAAATAGCCAGACAGCAGGAGATATTTTTCTAGTAACAGAATCTGTCATTTTGGCCCAAACTGCAGTAAATTACTATATGTTGGCACAGTTGGGATTGTAGTCGATCCAATTACTTAGATATTCTACTCCGGACGCAATTTTGAATGTAAAAAAGAAACTTGGAATATACACAGTACATGTTTATCGAGCTGTAAACGATTGGTAACTGCTGGACTATATATTAAAAAGCGCAGGTGTAATCTTTTACATTTATCACTCCGTGTTTCCTATTTCATAGTAAGTTATTTATACTGTTTGGGTCATGAAAACAAAATACAGATTAGCAATTAGGTTTTATGGAATTGGTTTAACAATCTAAATACCAAGTCCCTGATTAGCCTACTGACACCATATACCTTATCCCCACCCTTACAGAATACGCAAAGGTTCTCATTTATCAAAACATATTAACATAAAAGCTGCCATTGTTACCCACATCAATCAGAGCTCAGCCTAAGCTTTCTAAACAAAAGTTTGACAACATCAGAGAAATCTTCAGCCTACAGTCCCCACAACCCCTCTTTACAAGTTTTCAGTCTTCTTCTTCACCCACTTCTCCACCATTACAATAGAAATACTTTTCACCCTACACTCCAGATCACATCTTACCCTTGACCCAATCTCATCCCACCTTATCAGCAACCAGTGTTTTAAACACGCTACCATCACACCCATCCTCAAAAAATCCTTCCCTTGACTACCTGTCACCCCATATCACTACTCCCATATGCCTCAAAGCTACTTGAACTAATGTCCACCTTGAACTCTTCTCCCATCTCTCTAACACTATGACCTACAAAGCCATTGACAACCTGTCCCCCTCCATACATCTGTGACCTGATCTCCCGGTACCTTACCATACAAAATCCCTGATAGGACCTTCTTCTCTAGTCTCCTCTTATCTGCTCTTTCCACAATTATCTCCAAGATTTCTCCTGTGCATCCCCCATACTGTGTAATTCTTTAACCCAACATATGAGATGCTCAGCTATCGTGGAAACCTTCAAAACAAACCTGAAACCCCACCTCTTCAGACAAGCCTACAACCTACAGTAACCTTGCTGCCACTATGCTGCTGTGTGACCATGTTTACCCTCACCCATTGTATCCATCCCCCATCGCTTGTAGATTGTAAGCCCGCACACGCAGGTGATTTATCCTTTATATTCCAGTATGTATCATGTTAATGCTTATTGCAATTGTTTTATATAATGTATATACTCATGCCTTTTCACGTGAACAGCCATGGAGTGAATGGCAATTTAATAATAAATAAAGAGCTCCAGTGCTATAGAACAAATGCCTGGTGCGCTCCATCTAAGGGGGCTGAGCAATAGCTATGGGAGATGACATGATCGGCAGATGGAATGTCCTGCTTCATCAGTGAATGCTGGACTCTTATGGTCATGTGACTGAAGGGTAACATGGGGATCATAGCCACATAGAAAGCTAGGTGTAATTTGTAAGTCAATTGTATTGTTAAGACACTTTCAATGCTCTGATTTCTTTTCTGACTATATAACCCCTTTGAACTATTCAAGAAAAATGAGAGCTGTACTAATATTTGTCGCTTTGGGCACCAAGGCCATTTTTTCCCCATTTTTAATAAATCAGGCCTAATTTTGTAACATTATTGGCTGATTTAGTAAATCTCCAGTTAACAGTGTAATCTAGGAGATAGATCTGTGTTCAGCAATAAGCAAACATTTATGTAAGCCTCAATTAAATACACTCCAAACAATGTTGTGCTGGAGATGTTTTTAGATTGGCTCTGTATACTGAGGTCTAACATGCAGAATAAGAACTTATCGTATTATGGATTTCACGGCAATAACTATACCTTCCTGACAACTGAACATGTGAATCTGCATGTTGCAGCTTAAAGTGTTTTTTCACAAAAATATTTAGCATGATATGTCAGAAAAGTATGATCTGTGAGGTTTCAGCTGCTGGGTCTCTCACATACTGTATCTCAAGAGAAATTGATTCTCAGTTATTGTAGCTTCATAAAAGTTGATGCGATTTACGGAAACCACTGAGAGTTTCATAACTTCAAATAATTTCAATCAAGAGTGACCATCCATGCATGGCTACCATTACAGCGACAACAGGACTATTTGAAATGATGAAAACTAAGGACATGTATATTGAGAAAAAGTCTAATGCAAAAGAAAGCTGAATCTAAAAAGTATTTAACAACCTTTCAAATATTCTTGTATTGCCCTATAGGACTGTAATAGAATGGAAACGTAACATTTAACAGGGTGGTCCGGGATCCGGATATTCATGGTCTACTCTCAGGATACATAATTCATATCCGATTGGTAGGGGTCTGACTTTTGCCACCCCAGTCGAACACATGTTCCAATGCGAGCTCTGTGGCCTTTTCATAATTCACCTGCATGCCAACTATCTGCATGCCTTTACTAAAAAGGCCCTTTTCACTGGCCGAGAATCCGCCAGATAATTCCTAACGAGTGTTCTTATGAAAGCTCGTTAGCGATTATATGGCGATGTAAAAGTGTCGCCGATTACACGATGAACAAGCAAAATGATTGTTCATCTGGTAATTGGATCGTTTGTGTAGGCAACTAAAGGTCCATTTGATGGGACAATTCAGCAGGCGATTGTCATGAAGGAAGTGTTCCTTCCCGGCAAGCGCCTGCTCGTCAGTGAAGGAGACCTCTGTATTTACACGCAACCTTCTCCTCCACAGTATGGGGAGGAGTGATTGCTACTGCCATTGCTCGTCCCCATAGACTCATTGTTTGCCGGCAGCAGAGCCCGTTTAGACAGCATAATCTGCTGCCTGCAAATGTTGATTTAGGTGCCTACACAAACGATTCAATTACCCGCCGAATGAGTGTTTAAAATTCTAGATAATCAGTAACAAGCATTCCTATGAGTGCTTGTTAGCAATTAACTGACAGATCGTCTGTCCAAGTAAAGGGACTTTTAATCATCGTTTGCCGGCAGCAGATCGTGCTGTGTTGGCATTAGACATCACTCCTCCCTATACTGTGTAGGAGATCGGTGCATGTAATAGCAGCGATCTCCTTCACTGACGTACAGAAGCTTGCCGAGAAGGAACGCTTCCTTCCCGACAATCGCCTGCAAAATTGGCCCATATAAAGGGGCCTTTAGTAGCAGCAGGTAGGATATTGCAGCTTCATCCTATTCAAGTGAAAGGGAAAAGGCTACAATATCCTGCTCCGCCAGCAGCAGTAAATGACTTGCAGGTAGACAGACCATTGTATACAATGAAGAGGCCGCAGTGACAACAGTTAGACTCCCACTCTTGATATTAAAGGTCTATCCAGAGGATAGGCCATCAATACTCTGAATCCAGAAACCCCTTCAGAAACGCATCTGAAAGCTTCCTAAATTATTGCTAGAAGACGGGATACTGAAGGAAATACTGAAGAAAATCTATGATGATGACGTTGACAAGTGATGCTAAGGAAAAGGGATTGAGTTGTCAATTATGTCTAATCAGGTTGCAGCTTTTGAAAATGTGCTCTGAAAAATGAGAGCTGGAAGCCGATTTGTTGCTATTGACTTTATAAAGTAGAATCCTGTTCACACTTGACGATAACAAAATCAGTATCAGCTCTGTCTTGTCTGCTTCCTCATGGTAAAATGGAGAAAGTCCTGGCGCAGGGGTCGCTTACCAATAATGAAAACGCAAGACATGCTATTGTATATAATAACATCTACTAAGGCAATGCGTTTCATCACTGGAATAGCAACTTCATCGGGCTATATAGAGAACAAGGAAGAAAAGCTCATAAAGGCATTCACAAAGCGGGCAAGTCAATAGCAAGGGTCAAAGTTCATAGAAGGCATCATGTTACACATAGGATAACAGTAACACAGACCAGTGACGATCAACATTGTAGCAGAAGTTCCACACAGTGTTTTGACATCACATAGTGGTTCATAATGCATAATAATTTCATGATAAAAGATGGTGAAGACTTAGTCTACTTTCACATCCGCGTTTTGGCTTTCCGTTCAGGGCTCTCACAAGCGGTCAAAAACGGATCAGTTTGCATTCTAGTGCATTCTGAATGGAAAAGGATCTGCTCAGAATGCATCAGTTTGCATCAGTCCAGTCTCCATTCCGCTCTGGAGGCTGCTGGCAGCGTTTTGGTGTCCGTCTGATGAAACTGAGCCAAACGGATCCGTCCTGGCACACAATGTAAGTCAATGGGGACAGATCCGTTTTCACTGACACAATCTGGCACAATAGAAAACGGATCCGACAATAGAAAACGGTGTTCAAGATGGATCCGTCTTGGCTATGTTAAAGATAATGCAAACTGATCCGTTCTGAACGGATGCAGACGGTTGTATGATCTGAACGGATCCGTCCATGACGGATCTGCACAAAACGCGAGTGTGAAAGTAGCCTTATCTTTTTTATGCCAGACTGAAATCTAGATTTTAGTTCAGGAGAATGGACTGCTGGAGACCACATCTAATTAACGATGAAGGTCACACCTCGTCTTAAATTAGGTGCAGACTGCATAAGTGTTTTATTTTTCACCACTTTGGTGAGAGTGGGAAGGTCCAGTGGTCCCATCCCATTTATTTATTTTTACGCCAGTTTTCTGGAGCAGAAGACTGAAATCTAGATTTTAATTCAAGAGAACAAACTTCCAGAGGGCACACTTAATTTATGGTGAGGCATACGTCTCATCTTAAATTAGGCATGGCCTCTAGCAGCACGCTGGGTTATCATTGACTGGTGCACTTCACTGGTCTATGATAAGTCAGGGCCTCTGTGCTTCTGGAACTCTTTTTGTATATTGTGTTGGTTAAGCCTAAATTCAAAAGGCTGAGTACTATAGTGTAGTCCGACCAATGTACGGTAAGTTACAAGTACCATGTAATAGATAAATAACAAAATCAGAAGTGCAGTTTAGAAATGAATTGATGGCAAATGTCTCTCCAGTGATGGTTGAGGAAAAGCTCCTACTTCTATGGAAAATGGCCTGGCACACACGATTGAAAAATTCCTGCCACAATGAAAAATTCCTGCTAACACAGAAGATGGACCCAGGGGTTCAGCACATTTAACTTTAGAGAGGCAACTCAGAGCCAAAATGTTCCCTATGATAGTAGATCACCTGTACATAATCCTTTGTGAGTCAGGTATTTCATTTTTCAATACGTTGTCATTTCGTAGAATTTACCAACAAAGACGACGAAAAATGGGGGACATTTATCAATAATGGCGTAATTTGCGCCAGAAAAATTATTACATCACAATTCAAAAGTGGTGATTTGCATCACCTCATTTATCATAAGGTGCTCGCTTATTTTAAAATGCAACTTTTGTAAGAGAAGTGAAATAGTCCATAATTTTTAAATCTAATGCGACATTTGGTTTGACAATTGCAACATTACATCTTTTCCACTTGGGCTGAAAATGTGTGTGTTTTTCCAGGTCTAATTTGAGACATTTTATCGCTAATTTGCGACTTTTGCCTTAGACTTTCACCGGATTTGAAACATCTTTATTTTTCACAGGACAATACAAGTACCACTATGCTTGTCTGTTTCTTTTTACTGAATTGTGAATACAACCTTGTTATTATCTGATTTTCAAAGAACTTCTTCATTGAGATCTGATGCCTGATATTGTAATGTAAAAGGTTTTTTTAAGAGTAATGTGACATTTTGAAAATGTCCCCAAATGTTTTTAATCCTTACATGTCCAGAGTTCTACGTAGTAATAAAGTTGCTATAAAAGCAATTACTATGAGAGGTCTCGCTAGTAGATGCGGTTATATTGTGAGCTCCTAGACTATCTGTTTGACTGAGGGTCATCTATTGAGAGCATTTGCAAACCAAAAGGGTAATGTGTTCCTTTGAACCATTTCTCCAGGACCCTAGCTTGCTTATTAAAGTTCTCATTTTTTGGAACAACTCCTTTGGATATGCTTCATTTGCCATTACCATGGGTAGTGGACGCTACAAAAGTCCAGGTAACTGTTGACATCTACCTTTTTGAAGAAGGTGCTGTTGCAACAGGTCTTTTTGACACTAGTGTCAAAGTGTTGGTTCCAACCACACATACATTGCCCCTGCCTATATCACATTCAATTTTAATTGCGTTTGGAATGAAAAAAAAAAGCAAAAAAATAATAGTTATGTTCAGTTTGTATAATTATAGTCATAAAATATTTTTTATGGTAATTAAAAGAAAGGGCGATAACACTAAATCCAAAAGTATAGTATAAGTTGGTTCCCAATCAGATAATAAAGATTAAACAAATAGGTACGCAGCAGTACCAGGGTGCATGGCGGCACCTGACCAGAAATAATTGTACAGAACTGGGTAGTCCTACTGCATCCAGGGTACATCCAGGTATTGGTCTGGTAGCCACTGAGAGTTATCTGTTATTGGTACAAGAAGATAGAGTCACAAGGAGGGAATGGTCTATCCCTATAGGGCCCTATGGGGGGTCCTGCACTGGCCCTAAGGACCTAACAACGGATCACCCGTCCTGACAAGGGCAACCCCATACAGAACCTTTCCCTTAAATAATTAGCCCTATAATACCCTGGATGCGTTAGGACTACCCGGTCAGGTGTCGCTGTGCACCCTGGTACCGCTGGGTACCTATTTGTTTGTATCTTTTTTACCTGATTGGGAACCACCATATACCATTCTTTTGGATTTTGTGTTATTCTCCTTTATTTTAATCAAGTACCATTAAAAGTTACATTTTATGATTATAATTATACAAACTGGAAATCAGCATTAAGTTTTTTACTGATCTGATGCAAGTGATTTATCCTCAGAAACCACTTGTGACGCTATTTTTTTCTCTTGTATTTGGAGTGCTGTGTATTTTCTGTATAGATTTGCGGTCATATCATTTATTTCAGTAATACCAAAGCTACAAAACTTTAACTATTGAATTAATATTAAATTTTAGAAATCATTTACGTTAAAGTAAATAATCAATATTCTCTCTTTCAATATTCTATGCAAATTTCTAATTTAGCCTAGTAGTTCACAGCATAGTTTCCGACATATTACTAACACAGATGAATCATGTGGATCATACACTTAGCCAAACATTACACGTGTTTTCTCATGGGACTGATCGTTGCAGATGCTAAAGCTGTTAAGCCTTCCAATTACATCTGAATTTATCTTCATCCCCTGAACAATCCCATTCAAAATGTAGGAAAAATGAGTAAAGATTTTCATTTATATATTTCACAGTTTGGTCAGGTGCTGAACATTTTTCGCAAACCTTGTTCCATGTACAACCAACTCTGTTAACATAGAATGAAGGTAAGAAGAAGAAAGAATTTGCCATGGACATCTGCTTGACGTATAGCGTACTGGGATTTGGAAGTCTCTTAACAAAACAAACAGTGGTTTTCACATTCCCCAGCAGAGAAGACTGTTTAACCTGCTTGCTGATCTTGTAGGATTTTCACTTTTTTGGGGGACTGGGAGGTATGTCAAAGGGAAAACGACCACTGAGATTTATAACAGTTAATTTATGTCTGTGGCTTTAATACAAGTTCCTGGAGCTGTCCTGCTTGCAGGGGGCAGTATTTTTCTTCCTGTACATTCTTATTGTCAGACTTTATGATAGCATCACATCTTGTGAGATCATTTATGGCTTAACGTGTCCAGGTCCTGCCAGGCCATTTATTACAGTAGGACATCAACACCTCTAATGAAAACACTTGTTTCTTTTTGAATTCCAAAACCGTAGGAGGCGAAATTATTTATTTATATATAACTTTGTAGACTTCAGTGTAAGTTGCTTTTAAATAGCTTACTTATCTTGGTAAATATTTTTTTTTAAATCGTGAAAGTGAAAAAAAAAAATTACCTTTACATAAAAGTCCCATAAAAGTTGTAAAAAACTAAATTCAGTTTTGTTTCATTTGTATCCGTTAATGTTAGAGCTGGGTGTTGACCATGGTGGTTCACATTAATGTACCCATTAGGCTTCTTACCCAGCTTTTCTAAAAATTCTGAATAACAAATCTGAGTATATCTGCAGTGATAAATCCTCTCTCCTGCATCACACATAACTAGGTGGATTTGCCTTTCTAGGTTTATGGAAAGCTGGTTGAAATTTAATGTATTGGTGATAGTGATGAGCGAATCGATTTGTCTCATCAACTAGATTTTACACCTGTGAGGGACTGTCCCCGTAGCTGAAGACACTCCCCTGCCACTTGATAGACAGAACTAAACATCTCTTGAGTCTAAGCTAATGTTCTGAGTAGACGTGCAAGGGAAGAGATTCTGCTTCTGCTTTCAGAGCAGCCACTGACCCTACGCTGCTATTCGGAGGTATATCAGAGCGTGCAGAGTTGCTGCTCCAGTAGTGGAGGCAGAGACAAGTGTCCAGTCTTGTCAATCAAATAGTATGGGGAGCATCTTCAGCTGTGGGGACTGTTTGATTAGATGAATTGATTCATAAGAATCAATTCATTCATCTCTAATTAATGGCTATATTGGTTGCCACCTAACCAGGGGCATATTTATACAGAGTGAAGGGGTGGTAGCTACACTCAGGTCTTAAAGGGTTTCTACCACTTTGATTTCACATAATTAGGTGTCAGACACTAGCGATCCGCTAGTGTCTGCTCTGCCAAACTATCCTGCTATAATAGCTTTTGGGGCAGCCGTTTACCTAAAAAAAGAACTTATATTGATATGTTAATGACCCTCTAGGTGCTATGGGGGCGTCATTAGCACCTAGAGGATCGGTCTACCTTCTCAAGATGCCGCCGCCCAACGCCTCCCTCCAGCCCGCCCATCTGCTTCGGAATGCGATCAAACGGACGACTTCACGCGCATGCGCCGTGCGCGGCTGTATTCGGCGCATGCGCAGTGAATGTCCGACCGCTTCCCTGCTCAGACATCTCCACTGCGCCTGCGCCGATGACGTCATAGTGCTCCATTGGCGCAGGCGCAGTGGAGATGTCTGAGCAGGGAAGCGGTCGGACATTCACTGCGCATGCGCCGAATACAGCCGCGCACGGCGCATGCGCGTGAAGTCGTCCGTTTGATCGCATTCCGAAGCAGATGGGCGGGCTGGAGGGAGGCGCTGGGCGGCGGCATCTTGAGAAGGTAGACCGATCCTCTAGGTGCTAATGACGCCCCCATAGCACCTAGAGGGTCATTAACATATCAATATAAGTTATTTTTTTAGGTAAACGGCTGCCCCAAAAGCTATTATAGCAGGATAGTTTGGCAGAGCAGACACTAGCGGATCGCTAGTGTCTGACACCTAATTATGTGAAATCAAAGTGGTAGAAACCCTTTAAAGAAGTCACTGATGTTATGATTAGCTGCATTAGATTTGCATTTGGGTCCAGGACCTTCAATTTATGTCTATGAACCTAGGTTTCCCAAAGGCAGATATAACTAAACTGCTTAAAAGAATTTAACAAAATCAACAACTTTATAGTAGAATTTTTATTTACCTTTTTTTTTCAACATTGGGAATTTATGTAATTAGTTTTTAAAGTAAGAAAATATCAGCAAAGAAGACTAAAATTCACACATGGAGCAGTAGTTAAATTTCGACGGTTTCTTGAAATGCTTTCCTATAAATTCAGAATAATACAGTAAATGCTTGGAATAGCTCAGGCTACCAGTAGGGTCTTTTCCTGCCATCAGTGAACTTGTCTTGACCTTGTCTCCACTGGGGCCTATTAAAATTGAGTCATGAGGCAGAAGAGTTATATTCAAGTGTTGGTGAAACATGTGTGGTCTCTAAAAGTAGCAGATTTATCTGAAAACCTAGTTTAACTCAATTTGGACACACAATATATTAAAAATAAATGTTAAATTGATTTTGATAAAATAAACTGAATGATATACTATCATAGATATGATATGCATTAGAATACTTTTATCAAAGCATGTAAAAAAATCTATGCTATTTGACAATTAAAATTTTAACCCATTCTCAGTATGTATGGTAGATATTGGGTCTTAAAGATGGAGCTGGCTCTATAGTTACCTGTTACCTGCTGTTTTACAAAGCAGACACCCGGTGGCAGAGTCTATGATAGACAACTCCAGCCACAGCCTTTTGACCAGTCAGGTGCCTTGTTCAATTGCAGCCACGGAATCAGATAGGTCAATCAGATAGGTGCTCCTGGGAGTTGTTTGGTTCCTATGGCAGCCCGGGGCTTTTTGAAGACTGAGACCTGCAATAGCAAAGTTCCTATCAGACGGTTGCTGTTTTTTGGTGGCTTCACCTACCATAAATTATTTAATAAAAGGTGATCAAAAAGTCATACACACTCCACAAATTGGTATCAATAAAAAATACAGATTACCTCTCAAAAAAATTGCCATCAGACAGCTTCAAAGACAGTAATGCAAAGCAAATTATGGGGATCAGAATATGGCAATGCAAAAGAAATAAACATTTTTTAAAAGTATGAAAAACATTACAAAGTACAACTTGTGATGTGAAAAAGCAAAGCCCTCATGTGAGCAGAAAAATAAAACAGTTTTGCTGAAAGGCAGGGAGTTAGAAAACTGTTAATCATTAACATAGCAAAGAAGACAGAATTTAATTTTGTAGCTGAGAGGCCTTGGGGGACCTCTGGGTTGGAACTACTTCTATTATGCAGACCACTTAGTATATTTGATGACTATTGTATACCAGGCAATGCTCCTCTTGGTTTCTGGGAATATATGCCAATTAGTATGTCTAAAATCAGCTGACATCAGAAATAATTACTTTATCTTTTTGTCAGGAAAGCTAGTTTGCATATGTTTGGGTTTTTGGGAAAAACATTCAAGTTAGCTTTTCTGACAGAAGCATTAGCACTTGCACCACTACTACACAGAAATGAAGGTGCAAGATCATCAGGGAAGGCCAAGTGTCCAGCTCTGTCAAATCAATTCCCCCAAGACCTCACAACTAGAGTTGAGCGAACACCTGGATGTTCGGGTTCGAGAAGTTCGGCCGAACATCCCGGAAATGTTCGGGTTCGGGATCCGAACCCGATCCGAACTTCGTCCCGAACCCGAACCCCATTGAAGTCAATGGGGACCCGAACTTTTCGGCACTAAAAAGGCTGTAAAACAGCCCAGGAAAGAGCTAGAGGGCTGCAAAAGGCAGCAACATGTAGGTAAATCCCCTGCAAACAAATGTGGATAGGGAAATGAATTAAAATAAAAATTAAATAAATAAAAATTAACCAAAATCAATTGGAGAGAGGTTCCATAGCAGAGAATCTGGCTTCCCGTCACCCACCACTGGAACAGTCCATTCTCAGATATTTAGGCCCCGGCACCCAGGCAGAGGAGAGAGGTCCCGTAACAGAGAATCTGTCTTCATGTCAGCAGAGAATTAGTCTGCATGTCATAGCAGAGAATGAGGCTTCACGTCAGCCACCACTGCAACAGTCCATTGGCATATATTTAGGCCCAGCACCCAGGCAGAGGAGGGAGGTCCCGTAACAGAGAATCTGTCTTCATGTCAGCAGAGAATTAGTCTGCATGTCATAGCAGAGAATGAGGCTTCACGTCAGCCACCACTGCAACAGTCCATTGGCATATATTTAGGCCCAGCACACACACAGGCAGAGGAGAGAGGTCCCGTAACAGAGAATCTGGCTTCATGTCAGCAGAGAATCAGTCTGCATGTCATAGCAGAGAATGAGGCTTCACGTCAGCCACCACTGCAACAGTCCATTGGCATATATTTAGGCCCAGCACACACACAGGCAGAGGAGAGAGGTCCCGTAACAGAGAATCTGGCTTCATGTCAGCAGAGAATCAGTCTGCATGTCATAGCAGAGAATGAGGCTTCACGTCAGCCACCACTGCAACAGTCCATTGGCATATATTTAGGCCCAGCACCCAGGCAGAGGAGGGAGGTCCCGTAACAGAGAATCTGTCTTCATGTCAGCAGAGAATTAGTCTGCATGTCATAGCAGAGAATGAGGCTTCACGTCAGCCACCACTGCAACAGTCCATTGGCATATATTTAGGCCCAGCACACACACAGGCAGAGGAGAGAGGTCCCGTAACAGAGAATCTGGCTTCATGTCAGCAGAGAATCAGTCTGCATGTCATAGCAGAGAATGAGGCTTCACGTCACCCACCACTGCAACAGTCCATTGGCATATATTTAGGCCTAGCACACAGGCAGAGCAGAGAGGTCCCGTAACAGACAATCTGGCTTCATGTCAGCAGAGAATCAGTCTGCATGTCATAGCAGAGAATGAGGCTTCACGTCACCCACCACTGCAACAGTCCATTGGCATATATTTAGGCCTAGCACACAGGCAGAGCAGAGAGGTCCCGTAACAGACAATCTGGCTTCATGACAGCAGAGAATTAGTCTGCATGTCATAGCAGAGAATGAGGCTTCACGTCAGCCACCACTGCAACAGTCCATTGGCATATATTTAGGCCCAGCACACACACAGGCAGAGGAGAGAGGTCCCGTAACAGAGAATCTGGCTTCATGTCAGCAGAGAATCAGTCTGCATGTCATAGCAGAGAATGAGGCTTCACGTCAGCCACCACTGCAACAGTCCATTGGCATATATTTAGGCCCAGCACACACACAGGCAGAGGAGAGAGGTCCCGTAACAGAGAATCTGGCTTCATGTCAGCAGAGAATCAGTCTGCATGTCATAGCAGAGAATGAGGCTTCACGTCAGCCACCACTGCAACAGTCCATTGGCATATATTTAGGCCCAGCACCCAGGCAGAGGAGGGAGGTCCCGTAACAGAGAATCTGTCTTCATGTCAGCAGAGAATTAGTCTGCATGTCATAGCAGAGAATGAGGCTTCACGTCAGCCACCACTGCAACAGTCCATTGGCATATATTTAGGCCCAGCACACACACAGGCAGAGGAGAGAGGTCCCGTAACAGAGAATCTGGCTTCATGTCAGCAGAGAATCAGTCTGCATGTCATAGCAGAGAATGAGGCTTCACGTCACCCACCACTGCAACAGTCCATTGGCATATATTTAGGCCTAGCACACAGGCAGAGCAGAGAGGTCCCGTAACAGACAATCTGGCTTCATGTCAGCAGAGAATCAGTCTGCATGTCATAGCAGAGAATGAGGCTTCACGTCACCCACCACTGCAACAGTCCATTGGCATATATTTAGGCCTAGCACACAGGCAGAGCAGAGAGGTCCCGTAACAGACAATCTGGCTTCATGACAGCAGAGAATTAGTCTGCATGTCATAGCAGAGAATGAGGCTTCACGTCAGCCACCACTGCAACAGTCCATTGGCATATATTTAGGCCCAGCACCCAGGCAGAGGAGAGAGGTCCCGTAACAGACAATCTGGCTTCATGTCAGCAGAGAATTAGTCTGCATGTCATAGCAGAGAATCAGGCTTCATGTCAGCCACCACTGCAACAGTCCATTGGCATATATTTAGGCCTAGCACACAGGCAGAGGAGAGGTTCATTCAACTTTGGGTAGCATCGCAATATAATGGTAAAATGAAAATAAAAATAGGATTGAATGAGGAAGTGCCCTGGAGTCCAATAATATATGGTTATGGGGAGGTAGTTAATGTCTAATCTGGACAAGGGACGGACAGGTCCTGTGGGATCCATGCCTGGTTCATTTTTATGAACGTCAGCTTGTCCACATTGGCTGTAGACAGGCGGCTGCGTTTGTCTGTAATGACGCCCCCTGCCGTGCTGAATACACGTTCAGACAAAACGCTGGCTGCCGGGCAGGCCAGCACCTCCAAGGCATAAAAGGCTAGCTCTGGCCACGTGGACAATTTAGAGACCCAGAAGTTGAATGGGGCCGAACCATCAGTCAGTACGTGGAGGGGTGTGCACACGTACTGTTCCACCATGTTAGTGAAATGTTGCCTCCTGCTAACACGTTGCGTATCAGGTGGTGGTGCAGTTAGCTGTGGCGTGTTGACAAAAGTTTTCCACATCTCTGCCATGCTAACCCTGCCCTCAGAGGAGCTGGCCGTGACACAGCTGCCTTGGCGACCTCTTGCTCCTCCTCTGCCTTGGCCTTGGGCTTCCACTTGTTCCCCTGTGACATTTGGGAATGCTCTCAGTAGCGCGTCTACCAACGTGCGCTTGTACTCGCGCATCTTCCTATCACGCTCCAGTGCAGGAAGTAAGGTGGGCACATTGTCTTTGTAGCGTGGATCCAGCAGGGTGGCAACCCAGTAGTCCGCACAGGTTAAAATGTGGGCAACTCTGCTGTCGTTGCGCAGGCACTGCAGCATGTAGTCGCTCATGTGTGCCAGGCTGCCCAGGGGTAAGGACAAGCTGTCCTCTGTGGGAGGCGTATCGTCATCGTCCTGCCTTTCCCCCCAGCCACGCACCAGTGATGGACCCGAGCTGCGTTGGGTGCCACCCCGCTGTGACCATGCTTCATCCTCATCCTCCTCCACCTCCTCCTCATCCTCGTCCTCCTCGTCCTCCAGTAGTGGGCCCTGGCTGGCCACATTTGTACCTGGCCTCTGCTGTTGCAAAAAACCTCCCTCTGAGTCACTTCGAAGAGACTGGCCTGAAAGTGCTAAAAATGACCCCTCTTCCTCATCCTCCTCCTCCTCCTCCTGGGCCACCTCCTGTTCCATCATCGCCCTAAGTGTTTTCTCAAGGAGACATAGAAGTGGTATTGTAACGCTGATAACGGTGTCATCGCCACTGGCCATGTTGGTGGAGTACTCGAAACAGCGCAACAGGGCACACAGGTCTCGCATGGAGGCCCAGTCATTGGTGGTGAAGTGGTGCTGTTCTGTAGTGCGACTGACCCGTGCGTGCTGCAGCTGAAACTCCACTATGGCCTGCTGCTGCTCGCACAGTCTGTCCAGCATGTGCAAGGTGGAGTTCCACCTGGTGGGCACGTCGCATATGAGGCGGTGAGCGGGAAGGCCGAAGTTACGCTGTAGCGCAGACAGGCGAGCAGCGGCAGGATGTGAACGCCGGAAGCGCGAACAGACGGCCCGCACTTTATGCAGCAGCTCTGACATGTCGGGGTAGTTGTGAATGAACTTCTGCACCACCAAATTCAGCACATGCGCCAAGCAAGGGATGTGCGTCAAATTGGCTAGTCCCAGAGCTGCAACGAGATTTCGCCCATTATCACACACCACCAGGCCGGGCTTGAGGCTCACCGGCAGCAACCACTCGTCGGTCTGTTGTTCAATACCCCGCCACAACTCCTGTGCGGTGTGGGGCCTGTCCCCCAAACATATGAGTTTCAGAATGGCCTGCTGACGTTTACCCCGGGCTGTGCTGAAGTTGGTGGTGAAGGTGTGTGGCTGACTGGATGAGCAGGTGGAAGAAGAGGAGGAGGAAGCCGAGAAGGAGGAGGTGGCAACAGGAGGCAAAGAATGTTGCCCTGCGATCCTTGGCGGCGGCAGGACGTGCGCCAAACAGCTCTCCGCCTGGGGCCCAGCTGCCACTACATTTACCCAGTGTGCAGTTAGGGAGATATAGCGTCCCTGGCCGTGCTTACTGGTCCACGTATCTGTGGTTAGGTGGACCTTGCTACAGATGGCGTTGCGCAGTGCACACTTGATTTTATGGGATACTTGGTTGTGCAGGGAAGGCACGGCTCTCTTGGAGAAGTAGTGCCGGCTGGGAACAACATACTGTGGGACAGCAAGCGACATGAGCTGTTTGAAGCTGTCTGTGTCCACCAGCCTAAATGACAGCATTTCATAGGCCAGTAGTTTAGAAATGCTGGCATTCAGGGCCAGGGATCGAGGGTGGCTAGGTGGGAATTTACGCTTTCTATCAAATGTTTGTGAGATGGAGAGCTGAACGCTGGCGTGTGACATGGTTGAGACGCTTGGTGACGGAGGTGGTGGTGGTGGTGTTGGTGGTACATCCCCTGTTTGCTGGGCGGCAGGTGCCAACGTTCCTCCAGAGGCGGAGGAAGAGGCCGAGGCGGCAGCAGCAGAATAGGCCGAGGCGGCAGCAGCAGAAGAGGTAGCAGGGGGAGCCTGAGTGACTTCCTTGGTTTTAAGGTGTTTACTCCACTGCAGTTCATGCTTTGCATGCAGGTGCCTGGTCATGCAGGTTGTGCTCAGGTTCAGAACGTTAATGCCTCGCTTCAGGCTCTGATGGCACAGCGTGCAAACCACTCGGGTCTTGTCGTCAGCACATTGTTTGAAGAAGTGCCATGCCAGGGAACTCCTTGAAGCTGCCTTTGGGGTGCTCGGTCCCAGATGGCGGCGGTCAGTAGCAGGCGGAGTCTCTTGGCGGCGGGTGTTCTGCTTTTGCCCACTGCTCCCTCTTTTGCTACGCTGTTGGCTCGGTCTCACCACTGCCTCTTCCTCCGAACTGTGAAAGTCAGTGGCACGACCTTCATTCCATGTGGGGTCTAGGACCTCATCGTCCCCTGCATCGTCTTCCACCCAGTCTTGATCCCTGACCTCCTGTTCAGTCTGCACACTGCAGAAAGACGCAGCAGTTGGCACCTGTGTTTCGTCATCATCAGAGACATGCTGAGGTGGTATTCCCATGTCCTCATCATCAGGAAACATAAGTGGTTGTGCGTCAGTGCATTCTATGTCTTTCACCGCTGGGGAAGGGCTAGGTGGATGCCCTTGGGAAACCCTGCCAGCGGAGTCTTCAAACAGCATAAGAGACTGCTGCATAACTTGAGGCTGAGACAGTTTCCCTGGTATGCATGGGGGTGATGTGACAGACTGATGGGGTTGGTTTTCAGGCGCCATCTGTGCGCTTTCTGCAGAAGACTGGGTGGGAGATAATGTGAACGTGCTGGATCCACTGTCGGCCACCCAATTGACTAATGCCTGTACCTGCTCAGGCCTTACCATCCTTAGAACGGCATTGGGCCCCACCATATATCGCTGTAAATTCTGGCGGCTACTGGGACCTGAGGTAGTTGGTACACTAGGACGTGTGGATGTGGCAGAACGGCCACGTCCTCTCCCAGCACCAGAGGGTCCACTAACACCACCACGACCATGTCCACGTCCGCGTCCCTTACTAGATGTTTTTCTCATTGTTATGGTTCACCACAACAACAAATATATTATTTGGCCCAATGTATTGTATTCAAATTCAGCGGGATATAAATTTGAGGCCTAGTATTTAGGCGCTGGGTGACCGGTATGGATTTAGTGACAGAATTAGACTTGGAAATGCACAGAAGCGTGTGTGTGAAGTTATTCTGAATGACCCTATGTGCACCTTCAATATTATATACCCTTTTAGGGATAGATTTCAAATAGCTCTGATATAGCAGAAACCACTAAATTATGAAATTGCTAAATTGGGAATTGTACTTCAACCCAGAACAAAAAATGTGCTTTGACGGACACTAAATATCTTGCCCAGCAACAACAGTACAGCGGTGGGTAACGAGAGATTTAGAGGGATTTAAATTTGAGGCCTAGTATTTAGGCGCTGGGTCACCGGTATGGATTTAGTGACAGAATTAGACTTGGAAATGCACAGAAGCGTGTGTGTGAAGTTATTCTGAATGACCCTATGTGCACCTTCAATATTATATACCCTTTTAGGGATAGATTTCAAATAGCTCTGATATAGCAGAAACCACTAAATTATGAAATTGCTAAATTGGGAATTGTACTTCAACCCAGAACAAAAAATGTGCTTTGACGGACACTAAATATCTTGCCCAGCAACAACAGTACACCGGTGGGTAACGAGAGATTTAGAGGGAATTAAATTTGAGGCCTAGTATTTAGGCGCTGGGTCACCGGTATGGATTTAGTGACAGAATTAGACTTGGAAATACACAGTAGCGGGTGTGTGTGAAGTTATTCTGAATGACCCTATGTGCACCTTCAATATTATATACCCTTTTAGGGATAGATTTCAAATAGCTCTTATATAGCAGAAACCACTAAATTATGAAATTGCTAAATTGGGAATTGTACTTCAACCCAGAACAAAAAATGTGCTTTGACGGACACTAAATATCTTGCCCAGCAACAACAGTACAGCGGTGGGTAACGAGAGATTTAGAGGGAATTAAATTTGAGGCCTAGTATTTAGGCGCTGGGTCACCGGTATGGATTTAGTGACAGAATTAGACTTGGAAATGCACAGAAGCGTGTGTGTGAAGTTATTCTGAATGACCCTATGTGCACCTTCAATATTATATACCCTTTTAGGGATAGATTTCAAATAGCTCTGATATAGCAGGAACCACTAAATTATGAAATTGCTAAATTGGGAATTGTACTTCAACCCAGAACAAAAAATGTGCTTTGACGGGCACTAAATAACTTTCCCAGCTACAACAGGACAACGGTAACGAGAGATTTAGAGGGATTTAAATTTGAGGCCTAGTATTTAGGCGCTGGGTGACAGGTATGGGTTTAGTGACAGAATTAGACTTGGAAATACACAGTAGCGGGTGTGTGTGAAGTTATTCTGAATGACCCTATGTGCACCTTCAATATTATATACCCTTTTAGGGATAGATTTCAAATAGCTCTGATATAGCAGAAACCACTAAATTATGAAATTGCTAAATTGGGAATTGTACTTCAACCCAGAACAAAAAATGTGCTTTGACGGACACTAAATATCTTGCCCAGCAACAACAGTACAGCGGTGGGTAACGAGAGATTTAGAGGGAATTAAATTTGAGGCCTAGTATTTAGGCGCTGGGTCACCGGTATGGATTTAGTGACAGAATTAGACTTGGAAATACACAGTAGCGGGTGTGTGTGAAGTTATTCTGAATGACCCTATGTGCACCTTCAATATTATATACCCTTTTTGGGATAGATTTCAAATAGCTCTGATATAGCAGGAACCACTAAATTATGAAATTGCTAAATTGGGAATTGTACTTCAACCCAGAACAAAAAATGTGCTTTGACGGGCACTAAATAACTTTCCCAGCTACAACAGGACAACGGTAACGAGAGATTTAGAGGGATTTAAATTTGAGGCCTAGTATTTAGGCGCTGGGTGACAGGTATGGGTTTAGTGACAGAATTAGACTTGGAAATACACAGTAGCGGGTGTGTGTGAAGTTATTCTGAATGACCCTATGTGCACCTTCAATATTATATACCCTTTTTGGGATAGATTTCAAATAGCTCTGATATAGCAGAAACCACTAAATTATGAAATTGCTAAATTGGGAATTGTACTTCAACCCAGAACAAAAAATGTGCTTTGACGGACACTAAATATCTTGCCCAGCAACAACAGTACAGCGGTGGGTAACGAGAGATTTAGAGGGAATTAAATTTGAGGCCTAGTATTTAGGCGCTGGGTCACCGGTATGGATTTAGTGACAGAATTAGACTTGGAAATACACAGTAGCGGGTGTGTGTGAAGTTACTCTGAATGACCCTATGTGCACCTTCAATATTATATACCCTTTTTGGGATAGATTTCAAAGAGCTCTGATATAGCAGGAACCACTAAATTATGAAATTGCTAAATTGGGAATTGTATTTCAACCCAGAACAAGAAATGTGCTTGAACGGACACTAAATAACTCGCCCAGCTACAGCACTAGGGACAGATTTAGCTGGATATAAATTTGAGGCCTAGTATTTAGGCGCTGGGTGACAGGTATGGGTTTAGTGACAGAATTAGACTTGGAAATACACAGTAGCGGGTGTGTGTGAAGTTATTCTGAATGACCCTATGTGCACCTTCAATATTATATACCCTTTTAGGGATAGATTTCAAATAGCTCTGATATAGCAGAAACCACTAAATTATGAAATTGCTAAATTGGGAATTGTACTTCAACCCAGAACAAAAAATGTGCTTTGACGGACACTAAATATCTTGCCCAGCAACAACAGTACAGCGGTGGGTAACGAGAGATTTAGAGGGAATTAAATTTGAGGCCTAGTATTTAGGCGCTGGGTCACCGGTATGGATTTAGTGACAGAATTAGACTTGGAAATACACAGTAGCGGGTGTGTGTGAAGTTATTCTGAATGACCCTATGTGCACCTTCAATATTATATACCCTTTTTGGGATAGATTTCAAATAGCTCTGATATAGCAGGAACCACTAAATTATGAAATTGCTAAATTGGGAATTGTACTTCAACCCAGAACAAAAAATGTGCTTTGACGGGCACTAAATAACTTTCCCAGCTACAACAGGACAACGGTAACGAGAGATTTAGAGGGATTTAAATTTGAGGCCTAGTATTTAGGCGCTGGGTGACAGGTATGGGTTTAGTGACAGAATTAGACTTGGAAATACACAGTAGCGGGTGTGTGTGAAGTTATTCTGAATGACCCTATGTGCACCTTCAATATTATATACCCTTTTTGGGATAGATTTCAAATAGCTCTGATATAGCAGAAACCACTAAATTATGAAATTGCTAAATTGGGAATTGTACTTCAACCCAGAACAAAAAATGTGCTTTGACGGACACTAAATATCTTGCCCAGCAACAACAGTACAGCGGTGGGTAACGAGAGATTTAGAGGGAATTAAATTTGAGGCCTAGTATTTAGGCGCTGGGTCACCGGTATGGATTTAGTGACAGAATTAGACTTGGAAATACACAGTAGCGGGTGTGTGTGAAGTTACTCTGAATGACCCTATGTGCACCTTCAATATTATATACCCTTTTTGGGATAGATTTCAAAGAGCTCTGATATAGCAGGAACCACTAAATTATGAAATTGCTAAATTGGGAATTGTATTTCAACCCAGAACAAGAAATGTGCTTGAACGGACACTAAATAACTCGCCCAGCTACAGCACTAGGGACAGATTTAGCTGGATATAAATTTGAGGCCTAGTATTTAGGCGCTGGGTGACCGGTATGGATTTAGTGACAGAATTAGACTGGGATATGGCCAAAAAATGAACAGACTATTGCTGGTTAAATGCACTTGGTGTGACAGCTTCACCCTGATGTAGGCTTTAGCCAAAAAACAACCACACCATTGAGGGTTAAATGCACTTGGTGACAGGCGCAGCTTGCCCCTGATTTTGTATATGGCCAAAAAATGAACAGACTATTGCTGGTTAAATGCACTTGGTGTGACAGCTTCACCCTGATGTAGGCTTTAGCCAAAAAACAACCACACCATTGAGGGTTAAATGCACTTGGTGACAGGCGCAGCTTGCCCCTGATTTTGTATATGGCCAAAAAATGAACAGACTATTGCTGGTTAAATGCACTTGGTGTGACAGCTTCACCCTGATGTAGGCTTTAGCCAAAAAACAACCACACCATTGAGGGTTAAATGCACTTGGTGACAGGCGCAGCTTGCCCCTGATTTTGTATATGGCCAAAAAATGAACAGACTATTGCTGGTTAAATGCACTTGGTGTGACAGCTTCACCCTGATGTAGGCTTTAGCCAAAAAACAACCACACCATTGAGGGTTAAATGCACTTGGTCGCAGCTTGTGCTGGCGCACCACAAGACACAAAATGGCCGCCGATCACCCCAGAAAAATGAGACTGACAAACGGTCTGTGCAGCCTAAAAACAGTGAGCAATTGAGGATCAGCAGCTCAATGATCCACAGCTGCAGATCGATCAGTTAATCAAGTCCTTTGGAGGAGTTAATCTGCCTAATCTCGCCCTACTGTCGCAGCCGCAACCTCTCCCTACGCTAATCAGAGCAGAGTGACGGGCGGCGCTATGTGACTCCAGCTTAAATAGAGGCTGGGTCACATGGTGCTCTGGCCAATCACAGCCATGCCAATAGTAGGCATGGCTGTGATGGCCTCTTGGGGCAAGTAGTATGACGCTTGTTGATTGGCTGCTTTGCAGCCTTTCAAAAAGCGCCAAGAAAGCGTCACAAAAGCGCGAAGAAAGCGACGAACACCGAACCCGAACCCGGACTTTTACGAAAATGTCCGGGTTCGGGTCCGTGTCACGGACACCCCAAAATTCGGTACGAACCCGAACTATACAGTTCGAGTTCGCTCATCCCTACTCACAACTAAAAAAGCTAATTCTGTTTGCTTTGATCTGAGAAAAGGCTTTTGTCCTGAAACAGCTAGTTGCAACTTTGAGGCTGCGTTAGCTATTCTCCTAGTTATGTTATGTAAGTCTGTTTAAAAGGCTAAGCAATGACTGGAAGGCTATCATGTGGTTATGAAAAAGTCATATTATTTAATTTTTTTGGAAAGAAAACTTAAATACACATGTTTTGGTGGAAATAACAAAAGCCCTATTTCAGAAGCTAAATTTCTGGAGTGAATTTACTTCCTGGTATCCTGTGGTTACTCAGGTTACTTCAAACCTTTCTATTTAGCTTCCTATTTATTAATTTTTCAAATTTATCAGTATTATGGTCCAATCAGGACTATAGTTATAGATGATTTTGAGTTTGTCCCAATATCTACCTGCACTTCAAGCTAGTGGTTTCCCCCTTAACAGGTGTCGGGTGCATCCCAAGTGACACACCTATTATTTATTGGGGAAACCAAGTACTGAAACTTCAACTTACATTAATAACATTTATTTACTGGTAAGTAAAAGGTTTTCTGTGCTATAGCACATTGATCAAGGTTTTTTGCAAAAGCTGTTCTAGGCAGGACTGACTGCTCCTGAAAAGCTTGGTATAATTGCATCGATTCAGTATTTGGTTTACGCCACCCACTACTACTACTACTACTACTACTACTACTTGTGAAGTGCCCAAAGGCTTTTATGTTACTACAGTCTGCTATTGTGATTAACATTATTTATTATAATAAAGGGAACCTGTCACCTCAAAAATGAATCTACACCCACCAGCAGTACCTCATATGTTTCCTCCTGTTGTCCGATGCTGCATACGTTCAAAAAACGCAGTTTTATTCTCCATCAGCGCTATAGTGGTCAATGTAACCACGCCCCCTAACCGTCCCCTCTTGCCTGAGAGTGACAGCCTGCAGTGCAGCCGCAATTTCCCAAGTCTTGCGCATGCTCATTGCGCTGCTGAAACCCGGCTTACAGCGGCAGCAGGAGATGAGATAGCGTATTACTACAGAGTGCACCGCGCATGCGCTAGACTTGAGGAATCACAGCTGCACTGCAGGCTGTCACTACTGCTGGTGGGTGTAGATGCATTTTTGAGGTGACAGGTTCCCTTTAAAACAATTTTCCAGAGAACTTGTTTCAATTCCAAGAAAGATTCTCCTGTGTTTATTTAAGGGATTTATTAAGAATTCCTACTGTCATTTTTCTTTTTAAGGCTTAGTAACACTTTAAGAAACCAAAGGTCATTATTGCATTACATCCAACCTTAAGATCCCCTTAAATATAAGCCTTTCTTTTTAAAGGGAAGGTGTCATCAGAAAATGGCCTAGTATTTAAATCTTGTTTTTATTCCTATATCTAAAACAATATCTAAAATCATCTGTGAAGGTTCTCATTCATCCAGGTCATGGTCAGAGTCAACACCTGTGGTCAAGAGCTGTGTACCTACATCTTAAAGAGAAAGGACACTCGCTTGATGACAGAAAAGTTTGCAGTTTAGACACAGAGGAGGAGTGGTTCAAAACAGGAGTGAAAGAAGCTAATTGTATTAAGCTGGAGAAGTCAAGATTGAATAGAGGTGGAGGGGTGCAACATCAATTGTCTGCCACTTACAATGCAGCTCTAACACATTTCCGGAGGAAGATTAATCACATCTAATAGCTTCGGTCATACAAATGCAATCAACATCTTACCTCCATGACAGAAGTATAAGTACACAGTATTTAATCAGGGGGATTTCTCTTACAAGTCGTTCTAATTAAGAAAGCTAATTGGATGACTAGCAAAACTTTAAAGAAAAAATGCAAGTTTAGTTGCACTGACTTATTACTAATGAAATATGCAAAATCATGTAAAATCACACTGGCCACTAGGCCTAATAATATGTTGAGACTTCCTGTTCTGTACAGGTAACTTTTCAGTAACTATTTGATTATCATCACAGGCAGGATTGCAATGACTGTTATTACTTTTGTATAGATAGCACAGGATCCACCATAACAGGTGACTTCACAGCTTATCTATCCCCTCTACCTCTGCATCGGTCACAGAACATGCCTAGAAAACTCTCCCATAGAAGTCATTGAGGTCCCCTGCTGTCCAATGCAACTATGGGCTATGGTGCTGCTCTCAAAGAACATGAAATCTTATCAAATTTTAGGCCTAGAGGCCAGTATTAAAATGGCATGATTTTATAATTATTATTAAATATAGATAGGGACATGGAAAGAATTCAGAAAAAAATATGTTTAACATAAAAACTGGATTTAACCCCTTCTTAACAGCTGCTGTACATGTACAATGCAGCAGGAAGTGATCTCCTGACAGCTGCCATACAGCTACGGCGCACTGGTCTGGTGGGTGCAGAAACTGCACCTGCTCGATCAGCAGCAGGGACCTGGCTGCATTAGTGAAAACACAGATGCGGGTTCATTAACCCGTTGTATGCTGCAGTCAACGTTGACCGCGGCATGTGCAGGGTTTGTGGAGGGAGGAGGCTCCCTTTTCAACCACAATGGGTCCCCTCACTGCAGAGTCAAGGACCTGATGGCTGGCATGGCAGCTTGATGCCTTCACAGGCATCAGATCCTGCCATCTATGGAAGCCTATGAGACCCATTCCCTTGGCTGGGTCTCGTAGGTACTCTGTCAGTGTAAAAGCTGACAGGCAATGCAATATATTGTAATACACAATGTATTGTAGTAGCTAAGACCCCCAAATTGAAAGTAAAAAAAAAGTTTAAAAAAAGTATTTTTTTAAATAAAAATTTAGTTTCCCCTCTATAAAAATATCTCACTGGCTAGATCCAATGAAAAAAAAAAAGATGGCACCAAAATAGGCATTTTTTGATCACTTTGCCTTTAAAAATGTGTATTGGTGAGCGATCAAAAAGTACTATGTAACCCAAAATGGTACCACTGAAATCGTTACCTCATCTTGCAAAAGTGAGCTCCTAAACAAGATGATTGGCAGAAAAAGTGTAAAAAAAATATGGTTCCCAGAAAACGGTTTCCAAAAAAGCTTTTATTGTGTATGATTGTGTAAGAAACACCCCTACAGATAAAATCTCGCATGAGCTTCCTTGCTTCAAGTCTAGGTAAGCACGTCGTCTAACCGTCCCCTCTTTTGTTAGATTGACAGCCTGCAGTGCAGCCGGGATGGCATAAGCCTCGCACATGCGCAGTGCGCCGCTGAAACCCGGCTAACAGCAGCAGCCGGAGACAGGATCGCGCCTTACCAAGGAGTACACCGTGCATGCGTGAGACTTATGCAATCCCGACCCCACACTGCAGGCTGTCAATCTAACAAAAGAGAGGACGGTTAGGGGGCGCGCTTACCTTGACTCGAAGCAAGGAAGCTCACGCAAGATTTTATCTGTAGGGGTGTTTCTTAAGTGGAGATGAGGAGCTTGACTCAGAGAAAATATGACTCTTCTCTGGTCACACAAGTAAGATATGACACTTTTATGTTAATTTGCATAAAAGGTAGGAAGTACAAAAATGCATAATACTTATTTAATTTGTCTGCAAATGAAATTAAAAGTGTAATTTATGTTTAGGGTAACACAATGAACATTTAGAAATGCTCAGAGAGGGTAGCATAGTAGAGGTGACAGGTTCCCTTTAACAATGATTTTTATTGTTTAATGTTTACAGTGACCATTTAATTTAAATTATAAGCACAATATTCCCATTGGCAGCGCACATCTAGGTGCTTTAAAGGGGTCTTTTAGGAGCATATAATTTTCTTTCTCACAGATTCATACCATATGGCATGAGTATGGAATATGGTGGCAGTCATAGTGCCTAGGGTTCCATAATAGAAAACCGTAGAGACTATACTCTAAATATACTCTGATCTTCTGAAAGTTTATTAGAAAAGATAAAACACGAGCAGTTTTGAAACTGGTAAATATAAAAGAGTGAGGTCTGGATGTATTATTGAACCTGACAGTAACCATCTAATGTCATGGAATTTGATGAAGTCAATTGTATCAGTCTAATAATCCATTTTATAGACTCCTCTTGTGATGTACTAAATCATTTCCTGATCCATTTGTAAAAGATTATCGAATAATGAAAACTTTTAATGAACCGTGTTTTTTTTTTTTTTGTTTTTTTTTGTGGAGTGTAATCTGACAATGTTTGTGCTAAAGCCTAAATGAACCGAAGCAATTCAGTATTATCCAGTAATGTATAATATTATTGTTCATGATCATGAACGTCATGGTCCACATGTTGAATTACATTGCCTATAATATAATGATCATATTATTTATAATGCAAAATATAGTATTCTTTAAGTAAAAGTATCACTTCCCTAAAGGATCTTTGCTCTGGCTTGAATTATAAAATTTGGAGATTATTTAGTTTTTTTTCCCACATTGGGCAAATACTTGCTCTGTAAAACAAACATTTTAAATTGCATTTAATGATTATTCCTCTATTTTTGGTCGAGCTGTTTGCAGGAATACTTGGGAAATTGCTCAGTAACAGATATTATCTATTAAAATAATATCCATTAGTTACTTGCTGCAATAATGACAACACAAATTGTTAAAAACTAAACAGCAGCACTTTTATTAAGAGCCAAATAAACAGCAGATTTTGTTATCTTTTTTTTAAATTGACATTTCGAGTGACTTTCATATCAATTAGTTTAGTAATGAAAGTTACTTAGAGGACCTATGAACAAATGATAACTAGAAAAAAAATTGGAATTTCTGTCTATACTTTTACTTAAAGGGGTTGTCTTGGATTGGGGACATTGGTCTAATAGCAATCTACTGACATACACATTACAAACATGCATGTACTACCTTTTGAACATATTTCTCAAGCCCCGTTTTCATCCAGTAAATTCTTGGCCGTAAGTGAGTATTTTCTTGTCTTCAGTGATGTACCGGGTCCCTGGCAGGCGAGCAAAGCCTCCTCTTCCACTTCTCAGGCAGCCCGCTGCCTAGGTAATTATGCAGAGAGGAAGGAAGGGCGGTAACTAGGCCGACTGACATTGCTAAGCCCCGCCCCTCTCATCCAGTGACGTCACCGGGCATGGAGCTTTACAATTAATGGAGGCAGGAGGAAGAATATGTATGAGGGGGGCGGATCAATAGAGGAGTGGATGATGTGCAGGAGGCATGAATATGTATGAGGGGGGCGGGTGCAGGGACGCGATGTTAGAGAGTAGAAACCAGGAAATGCCGCCCTGCACTGGGACCCACAGTGCAGTGCGGCAGGAAGTGATCGCACAGATGAACAGATATGTAAAAATCTTGGGAACATAGACTTGGCTACTAAAGGTAAGACGTTTTAAAAAAAATAGTTTTATCCCTTTAATTTTAGTTAGAAATTGATTGCAAAGGCAGAGACAGTATCTTTTCAAAATACAACCTGTTATGAACCCACTGTGCCTTGTGTCCTACCTCCTCTAAGGGCATTGTCTAAGTGTGCCCCTCGTTCTTCACAGTACCTTGATGGTGCGGATAGACTTTCCCGAGGGGAACACCAGGTCGCTACCTCTTGAGAAGGATTGGCACATGAGGCAGCTGGTCCAAATGGACCAGGAGGTACCTGAGCAAGGTACCAGAGGTACAGACGTAGTCAGCAGGTCGAGTCATAACCAGGAACAACAGTGTAGGACCGAAGGATGAGGCAGAGGCGAAGTCAAACAAGCAATAGGTCAGGGCAGGTGGTACAGGTACAAATCAGGCAATCCATATCGGCAACAGGAGAGTCAAGGCAAGCAGGTAGGGATCAAACAGGTAGCGGAGTCCAGAAACACAAGCACGAGTCAGGTACACAAGCAGAAATATCAGCAACCTTTGCAGGACACAAGGACCTTGACACTCAGGCACCTGGGAAGGGGGCTGAGCCACTTATATATGTGCAACAGGGCTAGGATTGGTCAGCAAGGTTACATGAGTTAATCCCTAAAACACAGGATGCGCGCTGGCCCTTAAAGGGGTTGTCTCACTTCAGCAAATGCCATTTATCATGTAGATAAAGTTAATACAAGGCACTTACTAATGTATTGTTATAATCCATATTGCCTCCTTTGCTGGCTTGATTAATTTTTCCATCACATTATACACTGATCGTTTCCATTGTTACGAGACCACCCTGTGATCCAGCATTGGTGGTTGTCCTTACACAGTATAGGAAAAAACACCAGCCTGTGTGTGGTCCCACGGTCCCAGCCACTAGCGAGGTCGGCATTTTCCCTATAGTGTGCAAGCCCGATCACCTCTGCTGGATTGCAGGGTGGATGAAATGAGCAGTGTATAATGTGATGGAAAAATGAATCAAGCCAGCATAGGAGGCAATATGGACAATCATATTGCTGAGGCTGATGCCAGGACACAGGGCGGATCCAGGGCCCTGACGAGTGGATCCAGGGCGCATGCGTGAGATTACGGCACATTAGAAAAAATACGTCAGCGATGAAAGGAGTGAATAGTTAATAGCGGGGCGGTGCTGGGCTCTAAGATAATGGGCGCGGCTGGGCTCTAATGGCCAGAGGAAAAGCCCCTTGGGCTACTTAGAGAGACAATTAGCATATAATTAGCATATAAATAAAAGTGATTTTTAGCCTAAATGACAAGACATATGGGGGTAAGACTAATATATTTTAAACTAAATCTAGGAGACTCATGTGATGAGGTAAAAAGCTCTGTTGCTAAAATCTAGATGACAGAATCCCTTGAAAGAGACATTGTCTGGATGGGAGCATATGTTGTTCTAAAACCCCTATATACTTTTCTGCATTGATAGTAATCTGCCTTTCCACATATGTAAGCTGCCCACGCCATAGGCACTAATGCAACCTCATACCACCGGAGATACTGGATTATAAGATGGATGGTTCCTCTCCACCTGAGTCCACAGAACACAGTGTCTGTGGCTTGTTCTTTGCATGATACAGCTTTAACTTTCATTTGTGGATGGCACAGCGAATGTTCACAGACAGGGATTTTTGGAAGTGCCCCTGAGCCCAGTACAGTACAGAATCGTGCCTGTTTTAATGCAGTGCTGCCTGAGGGCCCTTAAATCATGAGTATCCAGCATTGACTGTCGGCCTTGTCCCTTGCGCACATGGATTTCTCCAGATTCTCTGAATCTTTTGATGATGTTATGTACTCTAGATGATGGGATATTCAAAGTCTTAGCAATTTTAAATTTAAGAACATTTTGCTGAATATGTTGCACAATTTTAGATGCAGTTTTATGCTGATTGGTGGACCTCTGTCCATCGTTGCTTCTGAGAGACTCTGCCTCTCTAGCATGCTCTGTTTATACCCAGTCATCTAACTTAGTTACATATTGATCAGCCACCTGTCTTTTTATTAGTGCCACTTACTTTTCTAGCCTTTTGCTGTTCTTGTCCCATCTTTTTTTTAAGATGTGTTGCTGCCATCAAGTTCTAAATTAGTTAATTTTTTAAATGGTAAAATGTCTCACTTTCAATGTCTGATATGTGTTCTATGATCTATTGTGAATAAAATATGGGACTATAGGATTTGCAAATTATTGCATTCTCGTTTTAATTATAGCTACAGGGGGCTCTGTATGTACAGGGGCACTACAGGGTACCATAAGTATGGGGGCAATATAAATATAGGAGGCACTACAGGACACATTGCACCTACTCAGGGCACTACAGACGGGCATTATACCTACAGGGTTTCGATCAGATTTTGACACATGTATATTGGTTGGCACTGTTATCAGTCACTGTGCTATAAAAAGCTGACATTTAGATCTAATGCACATGAACGTGTGGTGTCTGTGCCCATGCTGTGGACTGCAAATTGCTCTGACTGTGTGCCTGCCGTCTAAATGGGGTCCGCGATCCTCATGCACTACTATTTTGCAGAGCGGAGGCATAGACATAAAACCCATGGAAAGCACTCCATACAGTAGTGCTTCCGTGGGCTTCCGATCCATGCCTCCGTTCCACACTAAATTCAAGTCAATGGTCAATGCTGTCTACAGGCCACAAAACGGGTACGGACCTTCTACATTCGTCTGCATGAGGTCTTATAAGTATAGTAACTATAAAAGTAATGCAAGTAATGCAGTTTAAAATAATCCATACTGTATATTGAATGCTGCTGAATATTTTGTGTTTGTTTCCTTTGATATTATATTCCAGCCCATGTGGTTGGCAGTCTACTCTATGGTATATCTGTTTTCAGTGCCAAAAAGCTTTTCTGATCCCTCCCTATCACAATCTAAAATAATCACGGATGGGATGCAGTTGGTTCTCCCTGGATCTCTTGAACCCGTTGTCAAAATAGAATCCAGTTTGCAAAATGGGGAAGGGGCTGAAGGCAAACCTAATCCCCTTTCCTTAGATCTACTACATGTGGATACAATTAAATATTCTGGTGCCACTACAGGAGGCCCTGCTATCATTGCATCAATGATGTTATCACCACCTGTATTGTTCCACAGGACCCCCACCATAAAAGGCCAAGGCAGCATAGGAATGTCAGGGGGTGGTTAATCTTTACTTGGGTGGGAGCCTTTTATTTCAATTCACACGATGTGGATAGCTTTATGTTTTCATCAAGCAGTAAAGTGTGGGCATTTTTACTATAAGCGAGGGGCACAATGTGGATATTTTTATTATTTAGGGGTGCATGGTTGATGTTTTTATTATGCAGGGGACACTGTGCAGATTCCTACTATTTTCAGGGGCTACAGTATTTTGGCAGTATACTACTCAGCGATGCAGTAAGTATTAGTATTTAGGGGGAACATTGTATAGCACTGTTGCATCTAGGGGGCACAGTGTGTAGCATTTTGTTAAGAGGCACTGTGTGTAGCACTATTATATATAGTAGGCAGAGACTATATCACTATGTTCAGAATGCACAGTATGTAGCACTATATGTATGGAGTACAGTGTGGGGATGTGCTACAAAAGTGAAGGAAAAATGTCCGGTCGGCAAACTCTAAAGAGACAACTCATGGCTGGAAAAAGTCATCCTGCTGGTCTGGGCTGAATGGAGAAGAAAGGAGGAAAAAGGAAATACAAAGATTCCAATCAGAGTAGACATCACCTGTGAGTCACTTAATTTAACTGTTTATTCTGCCTCTGACTACTACTATACTCTTTCACATGGTCTGTAGCATGATGATGAGTGATGGCATTCTTGTTTCTGAAACAACTCCCAGCATATCTTTACCATGATCATACTGGAAGGTTGAGTGTGATGTAGTAAGTGTGGGTGGGGGATGTCTGTATTCATAATATGTTCGGGTTCGCCGGGTCGGCCAAACTTTGCAGCAAAATTCGGGTTCGGGACCTGAACTTGACCCCAAACCCGAACCCCATTGAAGTCAATGGGGACCCCAACTTTGGGGCACTAAAATGGCTCTAAAAAAGTCATAGAAAGAGCTAGAGGGCTCAAAAGGAAGCAACATAGGGGTAAGAGCAGGACAATTGCCCTGCAAACAAATGTGGATAGGGAAATGAATTAAAATAACAATGAATAAAAAAAAATGTTAAAAATAATTATCTAGAAGTAGGAGGCGGAGGTCAAAGTGGAGTAGGAGGTTGAGTAGGCGGTGGATGTGTCGGTGTAGGTGGAAGCGGTGGTGGAAGGAGGTAGCCAACACATTTTTTTAATTTTTTTATAAATTTGGGAAGACCCCAAAACATTGGGAAATATAAAAAAGAAAACAAAGAGAAAGTGTGCTGGAGTATAACAATGGCTGGGTACGGACAAGTCCTGTGGGATCCATGCCTTGTTCATTTTAATGAACGTGAGCTTGTCCACATTGGCTGTGGACAGGTGACTGCGCTTGTCTGTGATCACCCCCCCCCCTCGCCTTGCTGAACACACGTTCCGACAATACACTGGCCGCAGAGCAGGTCAGCACCCCCAAGGCGTAAAGGGCAAGCTCAGGCTATGTGCCCAATTTGGAAAGCCAGAAGTTGAATGGGGTAGACCCATCAGTCAGTATGTGTAGGCATGTGCACATGTACTGTTCCACCATGTTGCTGAAATGCTGCCTCCTGCTAAGACATTCCATATCAGCTGGTGGTACTGGTTGTTGTGGCGTGCTGACAAAGGTTTTCCACATTTCGGCCATGCTAACCCTCCCCTCTGATATGCTAGCGGTGCCCCAGCTGTGGTGGCGACTTCTTCTTTCTCCTCTGCCTTCGCCTTGTGTTTCCACTGAGCCCCCCCGGTGTCGGGTGGGAATGCAATCAGCAGCGTGTCTACCACTGTGTGCTTGTACTTGCGCATCTTCTGATCACGCTCCAGTGATGGAATTAAGGACGGCACATTGTCCTTGTAGCGGGGATCCAGCAGGGTGGCCACCCAGTAATCAGCACTGGTTAGAATGTGGGCAACTCGGCAGTCGTTGCACAGGCACTGCAGCATGTAGTCGCTCATGTGTGCTAGGCTGCTCAGAGGCAACGACAAGCTGTCCTCTGTGGGAGGTGTATCGTCTGTGTCCTCTGTATCCCCCCAGCAGTGCTCCAGTGATGCCCATGAGCTGCTTAGGGTGCCACTCTGCTGTGACCACGGTTCCTCCTCATCATCATCCTTCTCCTCCAGAACTGTGCCCTGGCTGGACAGTTGTGTACCTGGCCTCAGTTGGTGCAGGAACCCACCCTCCAAGCCACTTGTGAATGACTGGCCTGATAACCGTTGAAATAATCTCTCTTCCTCCTCCACCACATCCTCTTCCATCATCATCCGAAGAGTTTTTTCAAGGAGACATAGAAGTGAGATAGTAGCACTAAGGAGTGGGTCATCGGCACTGGTCATGTTGGTGGAGTACTTGAAACAGCTCAACACAGCACACACGTCCCGCATGGAGGCCCACTCGTTGGTGGTGGTGAAGTGGTGCTGTTCCGAAGAGCGACTCACCCGTGCGTGCTGCAGCTGAAACTCCACTATCTCCTGCTGCTGCTCGCACAGTCTCTTCAGCATGTGCAAGGTGGAGTTCCACCTTGTGGGCACGTCACATATGAGGCGATGAGCAGGAAGGCCAAAGTTACGCTGCAGCGCAGGCAGGCAAACAGCAGCAGGGTGAGAACGTTGAAAGCGTGCATAGAAGGACTGCACTTTCTGCAGCAGCTCTGACATATCGTGGGTAGTTTTTTAGGAACCTCTGCACCACCAAATTCAGCACATGTGCCAGGCAAGGGATGTGCGTCCCAGAGCTGCTACGAGATTTTGCCTATTATAGCACACCAGCAGGCTGGGTTTGAGGCTCAGTGGCAGCAACAAATCATCGGTCTGTTGTTCCATGTCCGTTCCCCAGCTCCTGCGTAGTCTGGGGTTTTTCCCCCAAACAGATGAGTTTCAAAACAGCCTGCTGTCGTTTCGCCCTGGCTGTGCTGACGTTGGTGGTGAAGGTGTTACGCTGATCAGATGAGCAGGCAGTAGAGGAGGAAGCGGAGTAGAAGAAGGAGGCAACAGGAGGCAAAGAGAAACATCCTGCAATCCTTGGTGGCGGAAGGACATGCGCCAAACTGCCGCCCAGCAGCCACTGCATTTACCCAGTGTGCAGTTAGGGAAATATAACGTCCCTGCCAGTGATTACTAGTCCACTTATCAGTGGTTATGTGGACCTTGCCACAGATTGCGCTGCGCAGTGCACAACTGATTTTGTCCGCCACTTGGTTGTGCAGGGCGGGGATGGCTCGTCTGGAAAAATAGTGGCGGCTGGGAACCACGTACTGTTGGACAGCCACTGCCATAAGTTTTTTTAAAGTCTCCGTCTCCACCTGACGGAATGACAGCAATTCAGAGGCCAGGAATTTTGAAATGCTGGCATTCAGGGTCAGGGATCGCGGGTGTGTAGGGGGGTACTTCCTCTTTCTCTCCAGTGTTTGGGAGATGGACAGCTGAACTCTTCCATGGGACATTGTGGAGATGCTTAGTGACAGTGACTGACATGGTAGCATTGCTGCCACATCCTCTGTTTGCGGGGTGGCAGGTGCAACCATCACTCCAGAGGGGGAGGAAGAGGCCGAGATAGCAGCAATAAAGGGACCAGTGGGATCCTGAGATCTTTCGTGGTTTTTGAGGTGTTTACTCCACTGCAGCTCGTGCTTTGCATTTAGATGCCTGGTCATGCAGGTGGTGCTCAGGTTTAGAACATTTATGCCTCGCTTCAGGCTCTAATTGCACAGCTTGCAAACCACATTGTCTGAAGAACTGCCACGCCAGGGAACTCCTTGGAGTTGGCTTTGGTGTGCTTAGTCCCTGGGTGCGTTGGGCAGTACATAACCAATAAAAAAATACACATCATGGGCATCACCGCGTGCAAAAATGCCGGTACTATTAAAATATAACAATATTAGTCCCATGCGGTAAATAGCTTAACAGAAATAAAAAAAGGACAGCCAATTCGCCATTTTTTGGCATTTCAACTCCCTCCAATTTTTTTTTATAAAAAGTGATTAAAAAGTCACACACACTTCAAAATGGTATCTGTGAAAAGTACAGATGGCCCACGCAAAAAATGAGCTCTCACACACGTACACGGTGATGTGAAAACAACATTTTTTTCAAGATATTTATTAAAATGCAAGAAAACCTATACAAGTGCGGTATTGTTGTAATTGTACTGTCCTGGAGAATGAAGGTAACAAGTCAATTTTACCTACTAATGAATGCTGTAAAAAAAAAATAATATGTGGTAGAATTGTATTTATTTTTTTTCAATTCCACCCCATTTGGAATTTTTTTTCCCACTTCCCACAGCATTGTATGCAACCGTAAATTGTGCCATTAGAAAGTACAACTTGTCCCGCAGAAAAAAAGCCCTTATAAGACTATGTGAACGGAAAAATAATAAAATTATGACTCTGGGAAGGCTGGGAGTGAAAAGCGAAAACGCGAAAACGGAAAATCACAAGGGTTAATACTGTAGCATGGGATAGTGAAAGTTGTAATTGATACCAAGGTATTTTTCTCTTTCTCAGCTTTCCGTCCAGTTTCGAGCTCTACACATTAAGCTACTTTCACACTAATGTTTTTACTGGATCCGGCAGGGTTCAGCAAAAACGCTTTCGTTACTGATAATACAACGATCTGCATCCGTTATGACCGGATCCGGTTGTATTATCTTTAACATTGACAAGACGAATCCGTCATGAACTCCATTGAAAGACAATGGAGGACGGATCTGTTTTCTATTGTGGCAGACAAAACAGATCCGTCCCTATTGACTTGCATTGGGGGTCATGCCAGATCCGTCTTGCTCCGCATCCCAGGACGGAAAGCAAACTACAACATGTTGCGGTTTGCTCTCAGGTATGGGAACGCAACTAAACGGAACGGAATGCATTTTGGAGCATTCCATCTGTTCAGTTCAGTTGTGTCCCCATTGACAATGAATAGGGACAAAACTGAAGCGTTTTTTTTCCGGTATTGAGCCCCTATGACGAATCGCAGTACTGGAAAACTAAAACGCTAGTGTCAAAGTAGCCTTAGATGGACTAGTTGCTAGGGATAACTTGCCTAACGATGGAAGAACTTTTGAATTTTATTTTCAGCAGCACAGGCCAAGCAACCGGTCATATTCTGATCTCTTTAAGACCAAGTTGTAACTAAAATTGAGAACAGAATTGCGCTAAAGAGGTCGGCGAGATCTCTTACTGCTAGAATAAAAAAATAAAAAAAAACTCTGAAAGATCAATCTCCAAAGCCTTCTGGATACCAGATTTTCATACCTGCCTCCAAATCAATTGTCTTCATCTGGGTGTCAGGACTGGAAAACAGGACATGTTGTACAGCCAAATAAAAAAGGATCAAATCAAGAACCCTTTCAATTTTCTGCTCCTGCAGTAAAGCCTACATTTCATATCACTGAAAGTCACATATTTAACCAACATGTTTACTAAAACCACAGATTTCTGCAAAACGAGATCTTAACATAGACCAGTGCGATATTACTCTAAACAATGCATTTTTATTCAAATTATTCTAACCTCTGCCCTGCACCGTTTATATACTTTATGCAAGCTTTGTGATGCCATTTCAGCTATTTCTCCTTTTCTAAAAGTAGTCCGCGCTTGTAGCGCTGTTTTTTACATCGTACTATTACAGTTAATGTATATTTGCATAAGCCAACTCGTAATGACTTTTTAAGTGAAGCCATGAGCCTGCATTTGAAGTAATCAAGTTCGCTCAAGCCAAACCATTGTATTGTACCAGCACTTAGATAAACACTATGCCTGCACCCCTCACAGTAACATAGCAGGGTTCTGCGTGTTATTCTTCCTAGTCTATTTCTTGTTACACTGGTTAATGTAAAGGTTTGCTTTCACTGTTTTAGTTACATAATGCATACAGGCAAAACAGCAAAGACTGTATCAAAATGTGGTAATAATAATAATAATCTTTTTTTTTTATGGCACCAACATATTCCACAGCGCTTAACAATCAGAGGGTCCATGTATATATTACGTAGCAACAAACAAGTCAACAAGACAAATGAGGGCCCTGCTCGCAAGAGCTTACAATCTACAATCCAGGAGATAGGGGTGACACAAAAGGTAAAAAGTGCTTGCTTTGTACAATGGTCTGGCCATCCTAACAAAATAGGGGGGTAGATATACAGCTGCTTGAGCCAGTCACCAGCCGATGTCTGTAATGATTCTGAGGGCATGGGGTGTGTAATAAAATATAAAAAGTTAACATGCTGACAGATACCAGGTATTGCCAATAGGTGGTGATACAGTTCTCTGTCTTAATGTTGCGTTGCCATTAACTTGCAGTGTTTGCTTTTTCTTTGCTTTGTACATTAGTTTGGCAACAGGAAAACAAACCTAAGCTATAAAGTTCTGTATACTGCCGTCTAATTGACATTTTTATACAGACGGCAATCCGTCCTGACCTCCCCAAACACATACCGCTCAGCTCGTGCATGTGTTCTGGAGGTAGAGAAAGGAGAACGGCACTGCCAGACATCTCTCCTACTGAAACCAAAAGGACTGGACATTTTGAAATGCAAAAACCCAATCCTTTTTACCCCTGAATCTCTGCTGTCGGAGAAAAGTCAGGACACCTCCAGAAATATCTGATAGTCGGCCAGTCCTATCAAAATTGGCAGCTTCAGTCAACATTAAAGGGGCTATCCAATACTATATAATGCCCCCCCCCCCATATGTCGGGCCCCTGATATTTAATATACGAGCCTCCCTAGCATCGCGGGTGACACTAAAGAGGCTCGTCCCCGTCCCTGCCTGCCATTGGCTGCTCCTCCCCCCCCCCCCCCGACACCAGATGTTTTTATCCGCGCACGGGGAGAAGCAGCAGCTGTGGTGCGGGGACAAGGAGCGGCGCAGGGAGCGGGGAGCCAGGTAAGTATATTCAATGTGAGGGGCCCAGCATATGGGGGGGGGGGGGCATTTTATAGGATTGGATAACCCCTTTAATCTATTGTGTATGAACTTAAAGGGGTATTCCCATCACATACAATGGGGGCATATCGCTAGGATATGCCCCCATTGTTTAATAGGTGTGGGTCTCACCTCTGGGACCCCCACCTACAATGAGAACGGAACGGGGAGAGCTGTGGCTAGAGGACCCTGGATTTCCCAGGGTCCGTTGACCACCAAGCACTGCTCCCATAGAAGTCAATGGGAGCGCACCCCGGCTCCCATTCATTTCTTTGGGGCAGACGGAAATAGCCGAGCCAGCACTTGGCTATTTTCAGCGGCCCCATAGAAATGAATGGAGGGCGGCTGCGCATGCGCAGTGCACCCTCCGTTCATTTCCCCGCTCCGTTCTCATTATAAGCCCGTGTCCCAGAGGTGGGACCCGCACCTATCAGACAATGGGGGCATATCCTAGCGATATGCCCCTATTGTCTGAGATGGCAAAACCCCTTTAAATGGGTTATCTCATGATTAATGTAAAAATAATGTAAATCAAGCATCAGATAATATATGACAATCTCTAACAAAGCTGGAACCAGCCCAGTACTTCACATGGATCCAGAGATCTCCCCATTCATTGCTCAAATTACTCTGCTAGATTTCCTTCTGTCTGGTAGTGGATGAGCATTCAGAGTGTTCGAATACAATTTGAAAGGTACAGATGCAGCAATCGTTAACTTGACACTTAATGTGTTAAATGCACTGTAGCACTGAAATTACTCCAAGTCTGGTCTGCAGTTCTAGCAATATCAGTAAAACTTGTGTTATTCTAACATGTAACATCAGGAGTAAATATAAACGAAATGGAAAAAAAAAACTACTGTTCTGAAAGGAAATAGTTTATAGATAGAAAACATGTTGTATGTTAAACTGTAATACATTTCAAGCTGAGAAGATGAAACTCTCTGAAAACAGAAGGTCTACATGAATCGTGGTGAGAAAAGCTTCTATTAACTCATTCCGTATGTGACATTATTAGGGACAGTAGTTCTAAGTATTGAAATGTTCACTTTGGTCTGGTGTTCCTTATATCTTTCTTATATCTTTTATGATTGTTTTATTTTTATTCCTATAGCTTTTTACTCTGTGATATTTTCCCATTCCACTCATGCTGTGCTGCGAGGAAGCTGCCAAGGAATGCTGCCATCACTAGCATCAGGCTTCCTTCAAGTAGAATATAATTCAGCCCCGTGACAGATTTCTCACTTTCCTGGTCTAATAGCAGTGGCATGGCCTACAACTTTATCAGCATGTCAGTACATTACCCTGACAAAGCATGCTTGTCATTTTTTGACTTATGGTCCATCTACATACAGTGTACTGTACTGCTGTCCACTTGTTGGACTGCTCTTTACCCATGCTGCATGCACTGTATTGTTCTCTACCTGCAGTTCATTTACTATACTCTTGCCTCCCTATACTATATGTAGAGATGAGTAAAGTTTTAAAAAATCGATTCACACACTTTTTTCCAAAAATGTGCTTCATTTTGAATTAAATCATCATAAAGCACGTTAAATCTGCTATATCCTGTCCTTTCTGGTAGTCAAACAGCTACTGTGACAGTCAGGTGGACAACCCAATAACAGTAGAATTAGATAGCTCATTCACCCTAATCTGAGAATCAAGGCCTAATAGAATTGATATCTATTAAAGAAGGTGGACACCCCAATAATAGTTAAATTATACAGCTTATTAACCCCAATTTGAGAATCAATGCCTAATAGAATTGCTTATCTATTGAACAAGGTGGACACCCCAATAATAGTGGAGCTAGACAGCTTATTCACCCCAATTTGAGAATCAAGGCCTAATAGAATTGCTTATCTATTAAACAAGGAGGACACTGTTCAATTAGATAGCTCTGTGCCCTACACAGGGATTGATGCAAACTGCGCTGTCTCCTATGGATCTCTTCAGCTTCAGATTACAGTCCCTGCACTGTCCCTGCAGTCTCGCTATGCTCTCCCTACAGTATGCCTAAAATCTGCCTACACTGTCCCTGCTCTTTCCCTATCCAATATTCCACAATGAAAAGCTTTTAGCAACACTGTGCCTAGCGCTGGTCATGTCTCTCTCTATGCTCAGCTAACAGTGAAACGGCGCAGACCATGTGGGATGAGGCTTTTAAAGCGCTATGACATTACAGGGGCTTGCTAGATGCTGATTGGCTGTCTGCATGGCATTATGGGTGATCTCGCTGCTTACTTTTACTTTGTAACACATGTAGCTGCCATTTTAGGGGAAAAAAACAGTTTGAAGCGCAAGGAAATTTGGATTCATTGCAGATTCAATTTTTTCTTATAAACTCCGGATCGAATTCCACTTCAGATGCTTCAATTCGCTCCGCTCAACACTAACTATGTGTACTATACTGCTCTCAGTCTGTACTACATGTATTGTGCCACTCTTTATCTGTATTACATGTACTGTAATGCAATCTACGTGTTCTGTATGTCCTGTACCGCCATGTACAGTCCCTCTATTGTATGTACTTTACTGCTATTTATCAATGCTACTATACCACCTCTGTACCTACACTTCATGCATTTCTACCTATACCTATGCTCTATATATTGTTGTGCTCTCTACCTGTATTACATGTATTGTACCATTCTTTATCATTACTAGATGTACCTGTACTGTTATTTACCTGTACTTTGTGTACCGTACTGCTATCTGTCTGTGCTGCATGTACTGTCCTGCTATCTATCTACACTATGTCAATGTGCTGTGCATTATCTATACTACATGTACTGTACTGCAAACTACCTGTATAATATGTACTGCACTGCCCTTTATCTGTAGTACATGTACTGTCCTGCTTTCTACATTTTTTGTATGCACCGTGCTGCTATCCACCTGTGTCCCTTGTATTGTACTGTTCACTACCTATACTGCATGTTATATACTGGTCTCTACCTGTACTACATATACTGTACTGCTCTCTACCTGTACTACATATACTGTACTGCTCTCTACCTGTACTACATATACTGTACTGCTCTCTACCTGTACTACATATACTGTACTGCTCTCTACCTGTACTACATATGCTGTACTGCTCTCTACCTGTACTACATATACTGTACTGCTCTCTACCTATACTACATATGCTGTACTGCTCTCTACCTGTACTACATATACTGTACTGCTCTCTACCTGTACTACATATGCTGTACTGCTCTCTACCTGTACTACATATACTTTACTGCTCTCTACCTGTACTATATATACTGTACTGCTCTCTACCTGTACTACATATGCTGTACTGCTCTCTACCTGTACTACATATACTTTACTGCTCTCTACCTATACTACATATGCTGTACTGCTCTCTACCTGTACTACATATGCTGTACTGCTCTCTACCTGTACTACATATGCTGTACTGCTCTCTACCTATGCTACATATGCTGTACTGCTCTCTACCTGTACTACATATGCTGTACTGCTCTCTACCTATGCTACATATGCTGTACTGCTCTCTACCTGTACTACATATGCTGTACTGCTCTCTACCTATGCTACATATGCTGTACTGCTCTCTACCTGTACTACATATGCTGTACTGCTCTCTACCTATGCTACATATGCTGTACTGCTCTCTACCTATACTACATATGCTGTACTGCTCTCTACCTGTACTACATATGCTGTACTGCTCTCTACTTGTACTACATATGCTGTACTGCTCTCTACCTATGCTACATATGCTGTACTGCTCTCTACCTGTACTACATATGCTGTACTGCTCTCTACCTATGCTACATATGCTGTACTGCTCTCTACCTATACTACATATGCTGTACTGCTCTCTACCTGTACTACATATGCTGTACTGCTCTCTACCTGTACTACATATGCTGTACTGCTCTCTACCTATGCTACATATGCTGTACTGCTCTCTACCTATACTACATATGCTGTACTGCTCTCTACCTGTACTACATATACTTTACTGCTCTCTACCTATACTACATATGCTGTACTGCTCTCTACCTGTACTACATATGCTGTACTGCTCTCTACCTGTACTACATATACTGTACTGCTCTCTACCTGTACTACATATGCTGTACTGCTCTCTACCTGTACTACATATACTGTACTGCTCTCTACCTATACTACATATGCTGTACTGCTCTCTACCTGTACTACATATACTGTACTGCTCTCTACCTGTACTACATATACTGTACTGCTCTCTACCTGTACTACATATGCTGTACTGCTCTCTACCTGTACTACATATACTTTACTGCTCTCTACCTGTACTATATATACTGTACTGCTCTCTACCTGTACTACATATGCTGTACTGCTCTCTACCTGTACTACATATACTTTACTGCTCTCTACCTATACTACATATGCTGTACTGCTCTCTACCTGTACTACATATGCTGTACTGCTCTCTACCTGTACTACATATGCTGTACTGCTCTCTACCTGTACTACATATACTTTACTGCTCTCTACCTGTACTATATATACTGTACTGCTCTCTACCTGTACTACATATGCTGTACTGCTCTCTACCTGTACTACATATACTTTACTGCTCTCTACCTATACTACATATGCTGTACTGCTCTCTACTGTACTACATATACCCTGTTACACTGCTCGCTCTCTACCTGTACTACATATCTGTACTGCTCTCCTACCTGTACTACATATGCGGTACTGCCTCCTCTACCTGTACTACATATACTGTACTGCTCTCTACCTGTACACATATCTGTACTGCTCTCTACCTAGTACTACTATACTGTACTGCTCTCTACCTGTACTACATATGCTGTACTGCTCTCTACCTGTACTACATATGCTGTACTGCTCTCTACCTGTACTACATATACTTACTGCTCTCTACCTGTACTACATATGCTGTACTGCTCTCTACCTGTACTACATATGCTGTACTGCTCTCTACCTGTACTACATATTCTGTACTGCTCTCTACCTGTACTACTATGCTGTCTGCTCTCTACCTGTACTACATATGCTGTACTGCTCTCTACCTGTACTACATATGCTGTACTGCTCTCTACCTGTACTACATATGCTGTACTGCTCTCTACCTTGCTACATATGCTGTACTGCTCTCTACCTGTACTACATATGCTGTACTGCTCTCTACCTATGCTACATATGCTGTACTGCTCTCTACCTGTACTACATATGCTGTACTGCTCTCTACTATGACTACATATGCTGTACTGCTCTCTACCTATACTACATAGGCTGTACTGCTCTCTACCTGTACTACATATGCTGTACTGCTCTCTACCTATGACTACATATGCTGTACTGCTCTCTACCTATACTACATATGCTGTACTGCTCTCTACCTGTACTACATATGCTGTACTGCTCTCTACCTGTACTACATATACTGTACTGCTCTCTACCTGTACTACATATACTGTACTGCTCTCTACCTGTACTACATATGCTGTACTGCTCTCTACCTGTACTACATATACTGTACTGCTCTCTACCTGTACTACATATAGCTGTACTGCTCTCTACCTGTACTACATATACTGTACTGCTCTCTACCTGTACTACATATACTGTACTGCTCTCTACCTGTACTACATATGCTGTACTGCTCTCTACCTGTACTACATAGACTGTACTGCTCTCTACCTGTACTACATATACTGTACTGCTCTCTACCTGTACTACATATGCTGTACTGCTCTCTACCTGTACTACATATACTTTACTGCTCTCTACCTGTACTACATATACTGTACTGCTCTCTACCTGTACTACATAGCTGTACTGCTCTCTACCTGTACTACATTGCGTACTGCTCTCTACCTGTACTACATATGCTGTACTGCTCTCTACCTGTACTACATATGCTGTACTGCTCTCTACCTGTACTACATATGACTGTACTGCTCTCTACCTGTACTACATATCTGTACTGCTCTCTACCTGTACTACATATACTGTACTGCTCTCTACCTGTACTACATATGCTGTACTGCTCTCTACCTGTACTACATATCTGTACTGCTCTCTACCTGTACTACATATGCTGTACTGCCTACTCTCTACCTGTACTACATATGCTGTACTGCTCTCTACCTATACTACATATGCTGTACTGCTCTCTACCTGTACTACATATGCTGTACTGCTCTCTACCTATACTACATATGCTGTACTGCTTCTCTACCTATACTACATATGCTGTACTGCTCTCTACCTGTACTACATATGCTGTACTGCTCTCTACCTGTACTACATATGCTGTACTGCTCTCTACCTGTACTACATATGCTGTACTGCTCTCTACCTGTACTACATATGACTGTACTGCTCTCTACCTGTACTACATATGCTGTACTGCTCTCTACCTATACTACATATGCTGTACTGCTCTCTACCTGTACTACATATACTTTACTGCTCTCTACCTATACTACATATGCTGTACTGCTCTCTACCTGTACTACATATACTGTACTGCTCTCTACCTGTACTACATATACTGTACTGCTCTCTTACCTGTACTACATATACTGTACTGCTCTCTACCTGTACTACATATGCTGTACTGCTCTCTACCTGTACTACATATACTGTACTGCTCTCTACCTATACTACATATGCTGTACGGCTCTCTACCTGTACTACATATACTGTACTGCTCTCTACCTGTACTACATATACTGTACTGCTCTCTACCTGTACTACATATGCTGTACTGCTCTCTACCTGTACTACATATACTTTACTGCTCTCTACCTGTACTATATATACTGTACTGCTCTCTACCTGTACTACATATGCTGTACTGCTCTCTACCTGTACTACATATACTTTACTGCTCTCTACCTATACTACATATGCTGTACTGCTCTCTACCTGTACTACATATGCTGTACTGCTCTCTACCTGTACTACATATACTGTACTGCTCTCTACCTGTACTACATATGCTGTACTGCTCTCTACCTGTACTACATATACTTTACTGCTCTCTACCTATACTACATATGCTGTACTGCTCTCTACCTGTACTACATATGCTGTACTGCTATCTACCTGTACTACATATGCTGTACTGCTCTCTACCTGTACTACATATGCTGTACTGCTCTCTACCTATGCTACATATGCTGTACTGCTCTCTACCTGTACTACATATGCTGTACTGCTCTCTACCTATGCTACATATGCTGTACTGCTCTCTACCTATACTACATATGCTGTACTGCTCTCTACCTGTACTACATATGCTGTACTGCTCTCTACCTGTACTACATATGCTGTACTGCTCTCTACCTATGCTACATATGCTGTACTGCTCTCTACCTGTACTACATATGCTGTACTGCTCTCTACCTATGCTACATATGCTGTACTGCTCTCTACCTATACTACATATGCTGTACTGCTCTCTACCTGTACTACATATGCTGTACTGCTCTCTACCTGTACTACATATGCTGTACTGCTCTCTACCTATGCTACATATGCTGTACTGCTCTCTACCTATACTACATATGCTGTACTGCTCTCTACCTGTACTACATATACTTTACTGCTCTCTACCTATACTACATATGCTGTACTGCTCTCTACCTGTACTACATATGCTGTACTGCTCTCTACCTGTACTACATATACTGTACTGCTCTCTACCTGTACTACATATGCTGTACTGCTCTCTACCTGTACTACATATACTTTACTGCTCTCTACCTATACTACATATGCTGTACTGCTCTCTACCTGTACTACATATGCTGTACTGCTATCTACCTGTACTACATATGCTGTACTGCTCTCTACCTGTACTACATATGCTGTACTGCTCTCTACCTATGCTACATATGCTGTACTGCTCTCTACCTGTACTACATATGCTGTACTGCTCTCTACCTATGCTACATATGCTGTACTGCTCTCTACCTATACTACATATGCTGTACTGCTCTCTACCTGTACTACATATGCTGTACTGCTCTCTACCTATGCTACATATGCTGTACTGCTCTCTACCTATGCTACATATGCTGTACTGCTCTCTACCTGTACTACATATGCTGTACTGCTCTCTACCTATGCTACATATGCTGTACTGCTCTCTACCTATACTACATATGCTGTACTGCTCTCTACCTGTACTACATATGCTGTACTGCTCTCTACCTGTACTACATATGCTGTACTGCTCTCTACCTATGCTACATATGCTGTACTGCTCTCTACCTATACTACATATGCTGTACTGCTCTCTACCTGTACTACATATACTGTACTGCTCTCTACCTGTACTACATATGCTGTACTGCTCTCTACCTGTACTACATATACTTTACTGCTCTCTACCTGTACTATATATACTGTACTGCTCTCTACCTGTACTACATATGCTGTACTGCTCTCTACCTGTACTACATATACTTTACTGCTCTCTACCTATACTACATATGCTGTACTGCTCTCTACCTGTACTACATATGCTGTACTGCTCTCTACCTGTACTACATATACTGTACCGCTCTCTACCTGTACTACATATGCTGTACTGCTCTCTACCTGTACTACATATACTTTACTGCTCTCTACCTATACTACATATGCTGTACTGCTCTCTACCTGTACTACATATGCTGTACTGCTATCTACCTGTACTACATATGCTGTACTGCTCTCTGCCTGTACTACATATGCTGTACTGCTCTCTACCTATGCTACATATGCTGTACTGCTCTCTACCTGTACTACATATGCTGTACTGCTCTCTACCTATGCTACATATGCTGTACTGCTCTCTACCTATACTACATATGCTGTACTGCTCTCTACCTGTACTACATATGCTGTACTGCTCTCTACCTGTACTACATATGCTGTACTGCTCTCTACCTATGCTACATATGCTGTACTGCTCTCTACCTATACTACATATGCTGTACTGCTCTCTACCTGTACTACATATACTGTAGTGCTCTCTACCTGTACTACATATGCTGTACTGCTCTCTACCTGTACTACATATACCGTACTGCTCTCTACCTGTACTACATATGCTGTACTGCTCTCTACCTGTACTACATATACTGTACTGCTCTCTACCTATACTACATATGCTGTACTGCTCTCTACCTGTACTACATATACTGTACTGCTCTCTACCTGTACTACATATGCTGTACTGCTCTCTACCTGTACTACATATACTGTACTACTCTCTACCTGTACTACATATGCTGTAGCTGCTCTCTACCTGTACTACATATACTGTACTGCTCTCTACCTATACTACATATGCTGTACTGCTCTCTACCTGTACTACATATACTGTACTGCTCTTTACCTGTACTACATATGCTGTACTGCTCTCTACCTGTACTACATATACTGTACTGCTCTCTACCTGTACTACATATGCTGTTCTGCTCTCTACCTGTACTATATATACTGCACTGCTCTCTACCTGTACTGCTCTCTACCTGTACTACATATGCTGTACTGCTCTCTACCTGTACTACATATGCTGTACTGCTCTCTACCTGTACTATATATACTGTACTGCTCTCTACCTGTACTGCTCTCTACCTGTACTACATATGCTGTACTTCTCTCTACCTGTACTACACATGCTGTACTGCTCTCTACCTGTACTATATATACTGTACTGCTCTCTACCTATACTACATATGCTGTACTGCTCTCTACCTGTACTATATATACTGCACTGCTCTCTACCTGTACTACATATACTGCACTGCTCCACTGCTCTCTACCTGTACTACTGTACTGCTCTCTACCTGTACTACATATACTGTACTGCTCTCTACCTGTACTACATATGCTGTACTGCTCTCTACATATACTACATATGCTGTACTGCTCTCTACCTGTACTACATATGCTGTACTGCTCTCTACCTGTACTACATATACTGTACTGCTCTCTACCTGTACTACATATACTTTACTGCTCTCTACCTGTACTATATATACTGTACTGCTCTCTACCTGTACTACATATGCTGTACTGCTCTCTACCTGTACTACATATACTGTACTGCTCTCTACCTGTACTACATATGCTGTTCTGCTCTCTACCTGTACTATATATACTGCACTGCTCTCTACCTGTACTGCTCTCTACCTGTACTACATATGCTGTACTGCTCTCTACCTGTACTACATATGCTGTACTGCTCTCTACCTGTACTATATATACTGTACTGCTCTCTACCTGTACTGCTCTCTACCTGTACTACATATGCTGTACTTCTCTCTACCTGTACTACACATGCTGTACTGCTCTCTACCTGTACTATATATACTGTACTGCTCTCTACCTATACTACATATGCTGTACTGCTCTCTACCTGTACTATATATACTGCACTGCTCTCTACCTGTACTACATATACTGCACTGCTCCACTGCTCTCTACCTGTACTACTGTACTGCTCTCTACCTGTACTACATATACTGTACTGCTCTCTACCTGTACTACATATGCTGTACTGCTCTCTACATATACTACATATGCTGTACTGCTCTCTACCTGTACTACATATGCTGTACTGCTCTCTACCTGTACTACATATACTGTACTGCTCTCTACCTCTACTACATATGCTGTACTGCTCTCTACCTGTACTACATATGCAGTACTGCTCTCTACCTATACTACATATGCTGTACTGCTCTCTACCTGTACTACATATACTGTACTGCTCTCTACCTGTACTACATATGCTGTACTGCTCTCTACCTGTACTACATATACTGTACTGCTCTCTACCTATACTACATATGCTGTACTGCTCTCTACCTGTACTACATATACTGTACTGCTCTCTACCTATACTACATATGCTGTACTGCTCTCTACCTGTACTACATATACTGTACTGCTCTCTACCTGTACTACATATGCTGTACTGCTCTCTACCTGTACTACATATACTGTACTACTCTCTACCTGTACTACATATGCTGTACTGCTCTCTACCTGTACTACATATACTGTACTGCTCTCTACCTATACTACATATGCTGTACTGCTCTCTACCTGTACTACATATACTGTACTGCTCTTTACCTGTACTACATATGCTGTACTGCTCTCTACCTGTACTACATATACTGTACTGCTCTCTACCTGTACTACATATGCTGTTCTGCTCTCTACCTGTACTATATATACTGCACTGCTCTCTACCTGTACTGCTCTCTACCTGTACTACATATGCTGTACTGCTCTCTACCTGTACTACATATGCTGTACTGCTCTCTACCTGTACTATACTGTATATACTGTACTGCTCTCTACCTGTACTGCTCTCTACCTGTACTACATATGCTGTACTTCTCTCTACCTGTACTACACATGCTGTACTGCTCTCTACCTGTACTATATATACTGTACTGCTCTCTACCTATACTACATATGCTGTACTGCTCTCTACCTGTACTATATATACTGCACTGCTCTCTACCTGTACTACATATACTGCACTGCTCCACTGCTCTCTACCTGTACTACTGTACTGCTCTCTACCTGTACTACATATACTGTACTGCTCTCTACCTGTACTACATATGCTGTACTGCTCTCTACATATACTACATATGCTGTACTGCTCTCTACCTGTACTACATATGCTGTACTGCTCTCTACCTGTACTACATATACTGTACTGCTCTCTACCTCTACTACATATGCTGTACTGCTCTCTACCTGTACTACATATGCAGTACTGCTCTCTACCTATACTACATATGCTGTACTGCTCTCTACCTGTACTACATATACCGTACTGCTCTCTACCTGTACTACATATGCTGTACTGCTCTCTACCTGTACTACATATACTGTACTGCTCTCTACCTATACTACATATGCTGTACTGCTCTCTACCTGTACTACATATACTGTACTGCTCTCTACCTGTACTACATATGCTGTACTGCTCTCTACCTGTACTACATATACTGTACTACTCTCTACCTGTACTACATATGCTGTACTGCTCTCTACCTGTACTACATATACTGTACTGCTCTCTACCTATACTACATATGCTGTACTGCTCTCTACCTGTACTACATATACTGTACTGCTCTTTACCTGTACTACATATGCTGTACTGCTCTCTACCTGTACTACATATACTGTACTGCTCTCTACCTGTACTACATATGCTGTTCTGCTCTCTACCTGTACTATATATGCTGCACTGCTCTCTACCTGTACTGCTCTCTACCTGTACTACATATGCTGTACTGCTCTCTACCTGTACTACATATGCTGTACTGCTCTCTACCTGTACTATATATACTGTACTGCTCTCTACCTGTACTGCTCTCTACCTGTACTACATATGCTGTACTTCTCTCTACCTGTACTACACATGCTGTACTGCTCTCTACCTGTACTATATATACTGTACTGCTCTCTACCTATACTACATATGCTGTACTGCTCTCTACCTGTACTATATATACTGCACTGCTCTCTACCTGTACTACATATACTGCACTGCTCTCTACCTGTACTACTGTACTGCTCTCTACCTGTACTACATATACTGTACTGCTCTCTACCTGTACTACATATGCTGTACTGCTCTCTACATATACTACATATGCTGTACTGCTCTCTACCTGTACTACATATGCTGTACTGCTCTCTACCTGTACTACATATACTGTACTGCTCTCTACCTCTACTACATATGCTGTACTGCTCTCTACCTGTACTACATATGCAGTACTGCTCTCTACCTATACTACATATGCTGTACTGCTCTTTACCTGTACTACATATACTGCACTGCTCTCTACCTGTACTGCGTATACTGTACTGCTCTCTACCTGTACTACATATACTGTACTGCTCTCTACCTGTACTACATATACTGTACTGCTATCTACCTGTACTACATATGTAGTACTGCTCTCTACCTATACTACATATGCAGTACTGCTCTCTACCTATACTACATATGTAGTCCTGCTCTCTACCTATACTACATATGCTGTACTGCTCTCTACCTGTACTACATATGCTGTACTGCTCTCTCCTATATTCATATACTGTACTGCTCTCTACCTATACTACATATGCTGTACTGCTCTCTACCTGTACTGTATATACTGTACTGCTCTCTACCTGTACTACATATACTGCACTGCTCTCTACCTGTACTACTGTACTGCTCTCTACCTGTACTGCCTATACTGCTCTCTACCTGTACTACATATACTGTACTGCTCTCTACCTGTACTACATAGGCAGTACTGCTCTCTACATATACTACATATGCTGTACTGCTCTCTACCTGTATTACATATGCTGTACTGCTCTCTACCTGTACTACATATACTGTACTGCTCTCTACCTGTACTACATATACGGTACTGCTCTCTACCTATACTACATATGCTGTACTGCTCTCTACCTGTACTATATATACTGTACTGCTCTTTACCTGTACTACATATACTGTACTGCTCTCTTCCTCTACTACATATGCTGTACTGCTCTCTACCTGTACTAAATATACGGTACTGCTCTCTACCTATACTGCATATGCTGTACTGCTCTCTACCTGTACTATATATACTGTACTGCTCTTTACCTGTACTACATATGCTGTACTGCTCTCTACCTGTACTACATATACTGTACTGCTCTCTACCTGTACTACATATGCTGTACTGCTCTCTACCTGTACTACATATACTGTATTGCTCTGTACCTGTACTACATATGCAGTACTGCTCTGTACCTATACTACATATGTAGTACTGCTCTCTACCTGTACTACATATGCAGTACTGCTCTCTACCTATACTACATATGCAGTACTGCTCTCTACCTATACTACATATGTAGTACTGCTCTCTACCTATACTACATATATAGTATTGCTCTCTACCTATACTACATATGTAGTACTGCTCTCTACCTATACTACATATGCTGTACTGCTCTCTACCTGTAGTACAAATACTGTACTGTTCTCTACCTGCATTACGTGTACTGTGTGTACTGTACAGTACCTGAAATGGCTGCTGTCTTCATAGAAAATAGAAAGACACACCAAAGCTTTTGGTGCCGAAGACTTTTTTATGTAAAAACGTCTGTCTCGGTTTTGTGCTTATTAATCTGACATATTATTTCTCTGTTTTTGGATGACATTTTGGGGACTTTGCTTTATAAAGTTTGTGGTCTAAAATTACAAGATACATAATATTGTTACTTGAAACATAATGCGAATTGCTAAACAGGTACAGTGAAGCCTCGTTAAGATGACCACCTAAAATTGCATTAAAAAGTGTTTGTCTAGGAGTGTGGTCCTCAAATAAAAGATGTCATTCATGCATAATATATGATGGAACTGAAAATCTGTTTACAGGAAAATCGGTTCAGGGTGTGCAATTCTCCAAGAGATGGTCTTTTGGAGAGGTTTCATTATAAGTCATTCAAGTTTACATACACAAGACAACAAACAGTACTAGGCTTTTTGTTTGAAAATGGCCAGAACGTTCCCACTATGGCTGCTTTAAACAGAGCCTATCAGATGATTTATCTCTACTAAATGAATACTCATGGTTTGACGCTTAGGAACCCTTACCCTACAAATACCTTTGTGGCCTAAAGTCGTAAATGCCCCAAAAAGTTATGTATTTTAATGTAAATTAGGTGTCAAATGCCACAATCCCAGCTAATGATCCAGGTCTCACTTTGAAGGGTTTCAGTGCCTTCCCCTTTGCTAATTGACATTGGCTGCCTTGTACAATGTCACTGCTCCCTTACTCAAATCTCACAGGAAGTGGATTGCGCATGGATTGGGCCAAAAATGGAAAGGCACCCTGTGAAACCCAGTAAAATTTCAATGAGGAGAGAGGTAATCTCATTAAAAGGAGGCAAAGAGGGAGGCATTGGGCAGGACTCATAAGAAAAACTCAGAGCACTTGGCAGGATTGGGCCTGCCCTCAAGGGACTTGATGCCTAATTTGCATTAAGCATTAAAGGGGCAATTAAGGCTCCAAGCTGTGACCCAACCAGAACCCATACCTGTACATATAACCAGAGCTTCAATTTACCTTGCAATCCATTTGTCTAGCTCCTGAGTGAGCCTGCAACACACAGAGTATCAGGGCCTCTGATCCTCCCTCACAAAACTACAATCCCCACAATCCCTAGCTTTACTGCTGTGAGTGTTGATGTTTACTGATTGGCTGCCTGATATACAGTCCGGTCACGCCCCCTCTACTCACCCTTTGCTACACAAGACAGTTAGCTAGAGAACTGACAGCAACACACTGAGCATGCTCGACCTAACAAAGACTCAGAACTACAGGTCGATGCCACAGTAATTTATGAGGAAACACAGTGAGTAGCAGAGGAAGAAAACTACTTTTATAACTACTGAACTGTAAATATGTGAAATTGACATTATATTAGGTAATTATTATTGATGAATTAGTCTACAACATAAGTTATATTTATAGTAACCGGAATACCCCTTTAAAGGGACACTGACAGGCCCAATAAGCATATTTAGGTATATATATGACAGTACAGGTCTTATCAAGTGTATTAAAATCATCTAAGTATCCCATCTGTCCACCTTATAAATACCGAAAACTAAAGTTTTATAACCTGCTTGTCTCGTCTTCAATCTGCCCAAGGGGTGGCGTTTCATCTCAAAATGCGCCCAGCCAGCCGCTCCCAACTGCCGTTCTGAAGCCCCACCCAGCTCATTAATATTCACTTCACTGGGCGGCGGCTACAACTCTCCCCGACAGGGTTAATGCAGCTATTTGTCTATTGCTCTGTCAGTCCTGTTTTGCAGCCAGTTAGTTAACGTTGCTCACTCTACTTCCCTTGTTTATGGAGTTGCCAACCAACCCCTCCTATAAGAGTTTACACCCATAAGACTTTTATAATAACATCCTCAAGAACTTCATATACCAACGTTGGTTCTTTTTATGAATGCCAGATTGCCTCTAGCAAGAGATGGACACGGATAGAATAATTTGTCAAAGGTCTTCTGTCTGGAACCCAAAAAATGACTGCTGTGTCACATAATCTCTGTTAATCCCCCTAGGACAGTTAAGGTCCCACACAGCATGTAAGGCTTTATCATGCTATATGCTGTGTGTATATATATATATATATATATATATATATACACACATAACATTGTTTTCTTCTTGGCTGGATATTATTCCCGTCAAAGGAAAAGTAATCATATAAAAAAAACATATAAAACAATGTTTGTTCAGTGAGCCTTTCATTTTAAATGATTGCAAATGTTCAAATATGTCATAAATTTACTGTGCAAGTAAATTACAGGCACGTTAGGGCACATCTCGGTCTATACCACAATCAGACTCCTGCAGCAAAATAGAAAACATTTGTTGAATATGTCTACTGAAAGAGGTAAGGAAATGATGTCATATTTGTGAAGTTTGCACGTCTGATAAAATCCAATTATTGCTATACATTTTTTCTGCAAAATGTTCAGAAGAGCTAGAGTATGCTGGAATGACTGGCCACAATTATGAATCAACCAGGACGGCAGTGGTCACGGCAGCAGGGGGCTCACTTTTCTCCAGTGGTGTGTATAATCCACTAAACCACAGTGATGTTACAGTATATTTTCAAATGTACAGGATTTAGATTCCCCTAAGAGTCTGACAATGAATCAGGGGGGTAATCAGTACATATTTGTCATTTTCATTGTTCTGGAAATATATCTGGTGTAGGTAATTTAAGCAAAATTAAACCTTACACCGTAATTTCTGATTTAGGTCACCTGAAGCAACAAACAGGGGGAGAGCCAAGAGCAGGGGAGTGGTAGTTGTGGCTCTGATGGGAGTGGTAGTGGTTCATTGTGGCTGTCCTCACTCCAGTACACCCTGGTCCGTGAAGTGAATGGAGGGTGCTCCCTTTCTTCCCCCTGGGGGTTCCTGGCTGGGGGGGTAATGGGATTCCTTTGATGTTAGGCAGATATATGCAAGGCAGGAAGGCAGAAGCAAGGGCCGATGAAAGGATGATGGAGTCAATGACCAAGTTCATTGGTTACAATAAATAAAGTCTATCTTTAGGAAATTGATTATGGGAGTAGTAGTAGTAGTACAAATAGCAGCAATAGGCACAGTTTCAATATATATTATATAGTAGGTAGTCTTTTCCCCATAGCTGTGTATAAGCAGCAGCAATGATGGTAGTAATCCTTGTCTCACTCTAAATACATTTTGCAATCTTCCCAAACAACCACAGGTATTCAATCATGTCCTCATTAACTCTTTCTGCAATTCCCAGGGCGCTGGGCACAGATCTTAGATCCAGATGGCCAGTCTGTGTCAATGAACAGTGGGTGCAAAAGCAATGTACCCGTTCCACAAGCAGTAAAGTCTTATTGCCATAAATGTGCAATACCTTACTATCTGAATCCTGCATGGCCTTAATGGTTCATCCTCTATACATGTCCATTCTCTTTCCTTCAGGGGATTTCTTTAGTTCAAATCCCAGGAATGGTGTTTTCCTGGATAGGGTTTCTCTTCACACCTACTTTTCATGATCTCTCACATGCACGTGTTGCCTCCAGTTCAGCTCAGACCAGAATTGATGAATGTGATTGTTGAGCAACTGCAACACCGTTCTTGCACATGTGACCACTGAGGCCATTGATTTGCTTTTTACATTCGCATGAAGGGATCTTGTTTTTTGCAGGACAAGTTGTAGTTTCCACATGTGTATTCTTCTGGTACATTGATTAAGCGACTTGATAAATAACCCCATGAACTATTAAACCAGTTACTAAGGCTATTCTAAACTATAGCATTAGATAATTAGAGATCATACTATATCAGGTCTATGGGTTTATGTCAGCTAAAGATGTACTTAAAAACCAAGAATATTATATCCAGTCCAACATGTTTTGACATTTACATGACGTCATGAGAGAAATTGGGCCTGAGATATGGGCCCATGTCTCTAGGACAACATCTGTCAGCAGTAACTGTTAGTAGAGTTCTTCCAAAGCATTGACAGAAAGTCCTGAAAATTAAGTCTGCTTTCAGAGATGGTACTACGCAAACATTATGTGTTTTAAAAATGTGCACATTTTTATATTCAGAAACATAGTTTTCCATATTTACATTGTATTTTTATAGGCTTGGTTTTCTTTCAGTTCTCATTTCTCTAACTTAGCCTTTCTATACAGAACAACCATTTAAAGAAAGATGTTCTTCAGGATTAGAGGGTTTAGAATAGAATAAAGGGTTTGATTTTTTTCAGAAAAATAACCACTCTTTTCCGTGGGCTATATTTGATATTGTGGCTTTTTCAAATTAAAATCAATGGTGCTAAGCTGCAGAACCGCCCCGCCCTGCACATGTGGTATGCTGGAGGAGCACTGTGAATTGTCCTTGCAGTGGAGGCTGAGGACACAGTGTAGGATTAGGAGGCAGAGGTGGACATTGTCGCAGGACCAACGGAGTGAGAACGTGGAGGCGGAAGCGGCGTCACCTGGCCAAGTTGCTGGTGTGGCTGGGCAGGAACCACATTTACCCAGTGGGCCGTAAAGGACATATATTGTACTTGTCTGTAGTTACAGCTACAACCAATTTTCCCCAAAAAGGTTGTATCACAAACAAATTTCACCACTGAATGGCTAATCAATGCAATTACTCAGTCCCTACAGAAGAAAGTCTACATTCACCGACCAATTTTCCCAAAAAAGCTGTATCACAAAAGATTTCACCACTAAACCGCAATGTAAATTCACAGCAGAACGGCTAATAAGAAGTATTTATTTTTCCTATTAATAAACACCAACAATGTCTGTATGACAATGTAAATTCACCCCAGAACAGCTAAAAACACTTACTTATTTTTCCCATTACTACACCCCAACAATGGCTGTATAAACAATGTTGGTTCACTAGAGACCTGCTTATAAGACGTATTCTTTTTCCAATTAATACACCCCAAAAAAAATAATATAACAATCACAATTTACCGCAGAACGGCCAATAGGTACGTATCTATCCTATTAATACACCCCGTAAATGGCTGTAGTACAATGGAACTTCACTGCTGAAAGGCAAATAATATTTTTTTTTGCCACTAAGACACGCCAAAAAGGGCTGTCATTTTCTCACTTCACCACACAACGGTTAATAAGCCCCTTTTCCCCCCCACTAATATACAACAAAAAAAGGCTTTAGAACATATAACTGTGGCCGTGAACGGCAAATAATATTTTTTTTTGCCACTAATACACGCCAAAAAGGGCTGTAATTTTCTCACTCCACCACACAACGGCTAATAAGCCCTTTTTCTTTTTCCCCACTAATACATGCCAAAAAGGGCTTTAGAGCATATAACTGCGGCCGTGAACGGCAAATAATACTTCTTTTTTGCTTGATAAACATCTTTAAAATGTCTAGATAGCATAGAGATGTTCAGCAGTTTGAGATTGGAGACATCCGACAAGTGCTTTCTTATTCTCACTTTCAGACTGTTTGAGGTGCGTCCCACGTATTGAATGCTGCAGGCATTGCAGGTCGCCAAATAAATTATATTATTTGTGTTACAGTTGATACATCTGATCTTAAAGACCTCCTTGGTTACACTGGATTTGAATATTTTACCCACTGTAATATAATGACAAGTTTTACAAATACTATGGCCACATTTGTAACTGCCCAAAACATTCAACCACGTGGATTTGCTAGTATTCGACTTTTCTATGAAACATAGAAACATAGAATGTGTCGGCAGATAAGAACCATTTGGCCCATCTAGTCTGCCCAATATATCAGAATCCTATGAATAGTCCCTGGCCCTATCTTATATGAAGGATGGCCTTATGCCTATCCCATGCATGCTTCAACTCCTCCACTGTATTTGCAGCTACCACTTCTGCAGGAAGGCTATTCCATGCATCCACTACTCTCTCAGTAAAGTAATACTTCCTTATATTACTTTTAAACCTTTGCCCCTCTAACAAGCTAGGGGACAAAGCGGAGTACAAAGTAGGTGCCCGTCTGCTTACTACTTGAAAGCCTGGCTCTAAAATTTGTCGCAAGCTATCATCTTGAAATAAAATGGGTAGATATTTGTTGATAATACCTTATATCTCCTGAATCTGCCGACTGTAGGAGGTGACAACCCTCAGTTGTCTGTTGTCCTCACCTTCTCTCCTCACTGTACTATGTGCAGTGGCGTCTCTAGCTTTCAAATTTTGGGGGGGCACACTGGGGGCCAGGACAAATGTAGGGGGGGCAGCTATAACAACGATACATTTACACAAGTACGCTTAGAAATGCTGCGATACTTTACCCAATACCTAAAACCGCAACAGGGAAGAAAAGTCCAGCTGTCTGTGGATGACACTTTTATAGAGAGGGGGATCTGTGGATGACACTGCTATGGGGGGGATCTGTGGATGCCACATACCGTGTATAGCATCTTATGCTATATGTGTCATCCACAGATCCACCCCATGACAGTGTCATCCCCATTTCCCCCTCCATAACAGTGTCATCCACAGATCTCCCTCCTCGCCTCACACAGGAGTGTACATTTGACATTTCTAAACCGTAATCCATATCCTGCAGTAACTTTAACTTTAAATCAGGATTCAGCAGCCGCTCATCTCTACTAGTACCTTACCCTTACACCACTCGGCTAGCTTCGGTAACAGGGCCAGGCTACAGCCTTCAGGTACTGCCTGTTAGTTGTTATCGAGCAAGCGCTGATTTCTGCAGGTCAGAGGATACGGATTACAGTTTAGAAGAAATGTACACTCCTGTGAGCGGTCCAGACCAGTGGCGGATCCTGAGTCTGGTCTCAGGAGGGGCACTTCCAGATTATTTTCTGTCCGCCGCCACAGAACAAGGGTGCTTATAGAACAGACTCCACAGTGTAGCGGTATACTGTATACTGTGTGGCACAGTGTAGAGGTATACGGTATACTGTGTGGCACATTGTAGAGGTATACTGTGTGGCACAGTGTAGAGGTATACTGTGTGGCACAGTGTAGAGGTATACTGTGTGGCACAGTGTAGAGGTATACTGTGTGGCACAGTGTAGAGGTATACTGTGTGGCACAGTGTAGAGGCATACTGTGTGGCACAGTGTAGAGGCATACTGTGTGGCACAGTGTAGAGGCATACTGTGTGGCACAGTGTAGAGGCATACTGTGTGGCACAGTGTAGAGGTATACTGTGTGGCACAGTGTAGAGGTATACTGTGTGGCACAGTGTAGAGGTATACTGTATATTGTGTGGCACAGTGTAGCGGTATACTGTATATTGTGGGGCACAGTGTAGCGGTATACTGTATATTGTGGGGTACAGTGTAGGCTATATGTATATAACAAACATATTTCACATGAACACTTACAGTTACTTGGCTTGGCCCTTGGGGATCTCGGTCGCCACTTCCACACTTTGTCTGGGGGCTCGGCGGAGCTGATGTTGTGTTTTATCCTAATGAGAAAGATTTTATAATTAGGATTTGGAGAAAGGGGCAGAGGGATAGCAGAGCAGGGAGAGGCTGGTGCTGCTACTAGGGGGTCATACCATGTGGGAGTAATAAAGCCCACCATTATGCCCCCCCCCCCCAGTAGTAACAATTCTCCTTATAATGTGACAATGCAAAAAATACCCCCTTATGCCCCCAGTTGAGCTAATGCCCCCCCCATAATGTGCCATTATTAAGTCCCCCCCCATCATGTGCCATTATTAAGTCGTCCCCCATCATGTGCCATTATTAAGTCCCCCCCATCATGTGCCATTATTAAGTCGTCCCCCCTTCAGTATCACTATTGTAAAAAAAAAAAAGAACACTTATACTTACCTCAGTGTCAGCGATGCGATGCAGGCCTCTTCTGGCCTGTGTCCCACGCTGTATGGCTCAGGCGGCGCGATGACGCCTAGTGCCTGCAGCCTATCAGAGCAAGGGGAAGGGACACGCCTCTCCCTCCCCTGCACCGCCGCTGGCACAGGCAGTAGTAAGGAGATGAGCGCAATGAAAGCGCTCATCTCCCTGTGCCCGGCGGCGGCGGCTCACTTTGGGGGGGGGGGGCGCATTTTAGTTGGGTGGGGGCACATGGGGGGGCCCAGCATGATGTAGGGGGGGTCGTGGCCCCCTCTGGCCCCCCCTGGCGACGCCACTGACTATGTGTACTCAATGCCTCTCTATTCACATGTTTTACTTTCTCTTCTGCCTGCTTCAAAATACAATCACTGTACCCTCTCAATCTCAATCTCTCAAACAGAGCTATTTGTTCTGACTCAAACATTGAATCTAATGGTCTCACCATAGGGAATGCCTTTTATTACATGTTTCGGATGGCATGATGAGGCTAGAAGAAAGGTGTTACGGCTTGTGTCTTTTCTCTAATTCTTGCTAACTACCTTGCCCATCTTATTTGCAAGCTTAATGTCCAAAAAAGGAATGTCCTCTGAGGGCAAATTATATGTAAATCTAAGATTCATATCGTTCTTATTCATGTAGTCGATGCATTCAAAAAAAACTCTGGTCTGTGGAGTTCCAGATCATCACAATGTGATCTATGAACCTCCTATACCATATGATCGAGGACATGAATATGTTATCCTCGGTCATGAGATGACACTTCTCCCAATGGGACATGTATAAATTTGCGAGCGAGGGGGAGAACTTCACACCCATAGATGCTCCCCTCGTCTGCAAATAAAAATTCCTATTGAGGGAGAAGTAATTGTGACTGAGCAGTAACTCCACAAACATATAAAGAAACTCCTTAAAAGCTGGACTATATTTACTATATAGGTCCAGATGTCGTTTCAAGCTAAGCATGCCCAAGTGGTGTGGAATTGAAGGGTAAAGTGCCACTACATTGCATGTGGCCCACCTGAAGCCCTCCCTCCATTCTATTCTACTTACAATATCCGGAACATGCTTTGTGTTCCGCAAATAACGTGGAATATATTTCACCAATGGTTTGAAGTAGTGATCCACCCATTCTCCCAATCGCTCCCCCAAACTCCCTATTCCCGACACTATAGGTCGCATCGGGGGAGGAAAGATTTTTTTATGTATTTTGGGGAGCAACTGGAAGATTGGGACCACAGGTCCTTCCACCATGAAGTAATCCCTGGTTTTTACATCCAGTATTCCCATAGAAACTCCTTCATCCAATATTTTACCCAGGGCTAAGCCAAACTCCCTAGTGGGATCTGCTTTTAACACCCTATATGTAGAGGAATCAGTGAGTAACTCCTCATTGCACTTCTTGTAGAGGCCTGCATTCAAAACCACAGTGAAGCCTTCCTTGTCTGATTTCCTTACCATTAGGACTTGGTTAACCCTTAAAGTGCCTAATGCCTTTCTTTTCTGTTAAGTAAGATTATCTTTTAGTTTATTTCTCTGTTTTAAGGATTTAACTATTTGGTTTAATGACAACAAATCCTTTTCTACTAACTCCTGAAACTTATCTAAGGCTTGCACTCTGGAGGTTACTGGATTAGGGATCTTAAAGCTTTTACCGCTATCATCAGAAATAGGGCTATATTCACACTGCAGGGAGGTCGTAATACTAATGCAGCGCTGTTCTGCCAGACTTAAAGGTGCTACATTTATGACATCAGAAATATTTTCCCTTCCCCCCACAGTAGTATCAGCATTTCCACCAGGATCTCCTATCAAATCAAAATGTCTTTTTACTGTGAAATTTTTAGCAAATTTATTTGCATCCAATATTGTACGAAAAAGATCAAAGTCCGAAGTAGGAGAAAAAGATAATCATTTTCTTAAGAAACTTAATTCTGATTCTGAGAGTATATAACTCGAGAGATTTAAAACCTCCTCTTCTACTTTTGCTTCGGTCCTGCCCTCTTCAGATATCTGGGGCCCTCTTCCATGTTTATGCCTGCTCTCTGGGTCGTTTTTTTTTTTTTTTTGGCTCCTGGGATACTTCTTTTATATCTTTATTTTTATTTTTCCCATAATTACCAGTTTATAACAGTTTTTTCTTTTGTGTTTTGGGGACTGTTGGGAATGATCTCCCCCTTGGGTAGAAGCAGACGAATCAGGGGATCCCTCAGCACTTGTGAAGCTGACTCTGTGTTTGGAGTATTTTCTTTGTCTCTTGCCTTTTAAAATAGATTTGGGTGTATACACTCTGTTTAACGAATAGTCCTGCACATCCCTTTTAAATTTTGTCTCTTTAATATTAATTATTTCATTTTCCAAGGCAATTATTCTCTCTTTTAGATCTCTATCTAATTCTACAAACTCGTCATTTTCATTACCCTAAGTTCACACCTGAGCGTTTTACAGCGCGTTCAAACGTGCTGTAAAACGCTCAACACGTGAAAACCAATGCTTCCCTATGGCCCTGGTTCACACTTGAGCGTTTTACAGCGCGTTTGAACGCGCTGTAAAACTCCCGACGCATAAACAAGTTCTTGAGCTTTTTTTAGGGCATTTGTCGCGCGTTTTGGCCATAGACTCATTGGACAACACTGCAGTCAATCACACAAACGCGCGTCAAACGCGCTTTTACTATTGCAAAAAACGTGCATAAAAACGTGCGACAAATACGCGCGTAAAACGAGCGTCTCAGAAACGCTCAGGTGTAAACCCAGGGTTAAAGGGTAGCAGGGTATTTTGCACCGCTATGATTTTCTGATGAGTAACTTTCAACAGTGCTTCTTCCTGCTCTACAATCAGGCTGATTAGTCTTAGGGCTCATGCCCACAAGCGAAGCACTCAGTGCCTGTGCTGCGGACAGCAAATAGCGGTCCACAATGCACGGGCACCGACCATGGGGCAGCAGGATGCGGATCACGGACCCATTCACTTGAAAAAAAATGGTAGTATGCACTACTTTTTTGCGTTGCAGAGGCACGGCTAGAAACACCACAGAAGCACTCCGTAGTGCTTCCGTGGGGTTCCGATCTGTGCTTCCGCACCGCATCTCCGGGTTTGTGGACCCATTCGGCATGAGCCCTTAGTGAGCATTCAGACAATTTGGCATTCCAGCTTAC